>NC_137102.1:23828265-23920765 GCF_949357685.1 Gobio gobio | reverse complement strand
TATGTGAAGTTCCTCATGAATATCTTCTCCAGTGATCTGCATGATGGCCACATCATTCTTCAGTTATATGAGAGAATCCAGGTGCCTGTCGACTGGACTAGAGTTAATAAACCTCCCTATCCAATACTGGGCTCCAACATGAAGAAGGTTTGTACAAGTTCAGCTTTGAGTTTCAATAGCTTACGAGTACAAGGAGCTAATAACTGAGATAAAGAACTGGATCACCTTCGAGTCACATTTGTTTCACATCACATTAGTATGTTTGTTTCGGAGAGAAAATTAAATACGGCTACATGAAGGATTTCTGTCCCTGCTGAAATGATTTCCACAGCTGCCTCAGGGTACTGGCTAGCTCAATTTAGAATTATAAATGCACTTTATTCATCACAAATGCTATTTATGTATGCGTACTGCTGTCGTCGGGGCTAAATTATACATGTCATGTTAACTTGGCTGACATATGTTTGTTTTGTAGCTTGAGAATTGTAATTATGCAGTCGCACTGGGCAAAAAGGAAGCAAAGTTTTCCTTAGTAGGAATCGGTGGTGAGAATATCAATGAGGGAAGCGCCATGCACACCTTGGCACTGGTCTGGCAACTAATGAGAAGGTACTTTAGCTGTACAATAAAGCTTTTACAATGCTGTCATGGCAATTCTAACTATTGTACATGTTGGTGATTTTATGGAAAAATTTTATTAATTTTAATGCTGTCAATCGATAAAAAAAAAATGTAAACAACATGGCGCTGGATGTGAAAATGCTAACTGCGTCGGGCTGAAACTAGCAAAAAACACTTGCATCGCACTTGGCGTCACACTACACCGGTTGTATGATAGGGCCCAAAGACAGTAGCCTATATTTTAAATATTGTATCTTTTAATGAAAGAAAGCCATTATCACTGATACCAATACTGATGTCTCTATGAAATTGATTTTTTCTCAATTTTAGCCATTAATTATAGACATTACAGCTATCAATTTTTAACATTTATTAGGCTTTAAAAAACGTATATATATCATCAGGGCTCAATTTATTTCTATTGGCCCAGTCAGATTTTTACTTAATAACAAAAAGTTATTGTTTTTGTTGTTTTTGACACATCGTAAACCTAGTAAACAGTGCTTTAATATTTTCAGGTAGATCTAACAAGTAGGATATAAACAGAAATTTAATAAAAGTTTTCAAACACGTCTTCACTGCATAAATTAGAAATGAAATATAGATTAATCCTTATTAAAGCTACAAAAGTTATTCTGTCAAGAGCAGTGATTGATTTTCTCATTTGCTTTTGTTATTTGATTAGCCTTAATGTATTCAAGCGCTATCTGAAGCAGCTTTCTGTGTGCACGAGATTCACAAATGCGCACCAATACCGCACTGCATTCTCTTATAGCGTTTGAATGGTTTAAAAGCATTTGCATGAATAAGAACATGATCATATAATATAATGCTAGCCAAAGGAAGACGGAAAAAAATGGATGCTGCGTTAAACTGAAAATAATGTATTGTGTACGTTAACCTATTAATTTTGACAGCACTAATTAATTTGCTAATTAAAAATCGAATACATACATTTTCGTATGATCTTCTTACACCCCACTGAGGGATACTGAGGTGGACCTTCATGCTAGTTTTTTTCCCCTAAAAAATACTAGATTTTCTTACGAATCAAATCGTATGTATTCATAGGAAAATCGCAAACTTATAGTTCTCATGAGATTGGGTTGAAAGAATTTGACTCGACCCATAATATACCAAAAAAAAAAGAGAGGCGGGGATGGGGGGGAATGCATCCTTACTGAATAAAAGTATTAATTTCTTTATAAAAAAACGTTTGGATATTTGATAGACCAATCAAATAAATGTTTGCCAATGGGGATGGTTATGGCTTTTTTGCTATTTTTGTTAAAAATGTGAACCATATTAATTATCTTGTTTCTTACAAACAACTCTTGCAGATACACACTGAAGGTTCTGTCTGACATCGGTGAAGGGGAAATAGTCACTGACCAAATTATTATCAACTGGGTGAACAACACCTTGAAACAAGCCCATAAAGACTCGTATATTAACAGCTTCAAGGTGAATGCCATTCGACACAATGTGTTACCACCAGTATTGCTTTCCTACTGCACCATGAAGTGAATGATCTCATATTGGGATTCAAATAATATCAAACATGTCTACGTTTAAATGAAATTGAATTGTATATGATGTATTGTTTCAGGACAAATCAATCAGCACTAGCCTGCCAGTGATTGATCTGATCGACACCATCGTGCCCAAAGTCATTAAATACGAGATGGTGAAGAGCGGAGAAATGACGCCAGAGGACAAGCTAAACAATGCAAAGTAAGTTCCACCCGCGGCTCCTCATAAATTACCCTGATACACATCTGACGCCAAATTGCCTGTTGTCTCGCCACCAGCAACCTTCTCCGTATCTCTGTTTCCCACTCACAGATACGCAATCTCGGTGGCGCGAAAAATCGGCGTCAAGGTGTACGCTCTGCCCGATGACCTTGTGGAGGTCAAACCCAAGATGGTGATGACGGTGTTTGCATGCCTTATGGGAAGGAGCCTGAAGAAAGTCGATGGCTGACCTTTCTTAAGGACGTTGTCAGAAAGCACAACCATCACTTTGCACTTTTTTTCTTCCCCTGACGTCCCTTCAGCCTTACGCACCAACACTTAAATGCAATTCTTGAATATGTTCTATGAATATTTCCGCATGAATTTACCTCCTGTTAATTGCACCGAAATACTTCACTAATCATTTAATTTCTGCTAAATGTAGATGCAAGATTATTCAAAGATAATGTTATTTTCTTAACAATTGCGAATCCTTTATTTCTTCATTGACTCATTAAAACGATTCTTTCAGTTGGAGCCAGATTGTAAATAGCTGGATATTTTTACATAACGTAAATAAAGGTGCTCACAAGAAATATTTGAGCCATGTAGATCTGCACATTCATTCAGTTTGTTATTTAATCAGGCTTAGATGCAGCTGGCAGCCTGTTCTGGCTTATAATCAGACATTTTGGATGTCGGTCTAAATATTTGCTCACCCACAGAAGCGCACTGTAATCCAGAGGAGGATATTTTACAGTGAATATGAGTCGAAAGCAGAAAAATGCTACAATTGGCAGAAACAAATTATTAAACCAGCATACACATCACTTAAGAGTGGCCAGAACTGCAAACACTTTCCTGGGCTCTGCTTCCTATTTACAATTAACACTTGTCAAACCATTGTCGAACGAGTCCAGCTCACTTGTAGAGGGAGTTTCTCTCAATGTCATTGTGAAACTCCAGATGTGTTTGAGTTTCTGGGATAATTTCAGCTGAGCTGAGCATTCCCCTTTGACAATTGTACCATCACGTAGAGCTACGCTCGGGTTAACCCAGGAAAATATTCAATGCCCCCTCTGGATTCACTTAATGTTTCTTATTCTCTGTACTGCATTATGTTACTGAACAGATTTCAGTATTTTAACGAGTTTGGGAAAATATCAATATTACTGCCCAGTTCCAGCATTAATATGCCAATTCAAATGCTAAACCCTTGTGAAAACGAAGTGTGCTTAATTGTACTGAATGTGCACTTGTGGTGTACTTTAAATCCTAAAAGTATTAAAAATTACTACATATTACAGTTTTTCTCAGTCGCTTTGGTACATTTCTCGAATCATCCTCGACATTTGCAAAACAATAAGTGCATTTCTCAAAACAATTCGTACAAATAGCAAAATACCATGGATTACCTGCAAAAGCCAGTCTCTTGCTCAAAATCCTTAGTTCATCTCTCAAAAGTAAATATCTGTGTCGATGAACATGTCAGTGCCATCAGAATGACAAGTCCTTGTGTCATTGTGTATGAATAAGACAGTCAAATTGCTTAGTCATGTTGTCAATATAACTGTACTCTGGAGGGATGTTCTGATGTAAATATGGCTAAAATTTTGATGACAAATATTGTAAATTGTAGGTTACACCTTAGTGTATGTGGGAGTTTGAATGCAAGAGACTGGACAAGATTCACATTTATGCTTTTACTGTTTGTACTGTAATTTGTTGACAGACCATGTCATTGCGATACAGAAAGGAAAAGACAGCACTGCATAGCACAAAGAAAAAAACCCCCAGAAAAACAAAAGTAGAAATGTGAACGTCTAATGGAAATGTATAGAAATATGCTTGACATTTTATGACAACTTGATCAACCATTTTGCATGTATAAAGACTTATGCTATGAACTAATGCCTAAATGTTGTGGGGGGTGAGACTATTCAACAGAGACCCATTATAATAAATTTTGATCAACATGACATAAGCAACTGATAATGTAGGAAACAGCAGAGAATTGTACATAATCATTTGCATGGATGTACACAAGCATTTGCAACTTGTTCAAAGAAATGAGAAACTGCTTTTTTGATGTGCACAAGTGACACAATGATGTGAGAATTGAACAGGTAGCTTTGAGAATTTCAATTCTGATCTGAGAAATGTACCAAAGCGACTGAGAAAAACTGTAATACATTAATACATACTACAGATAAATACTACTGACATAAAAGGCTATAACGAGAGTACACTTTCATGATTGGTTCTTTACACACTTAAAGGGGAAGTTCACACAAAAATAAATGATCCCATGATTTACCAGCCCTCAAGCCATCCTAGGTGTATATGACTTACTTATTTCAGATGAACACAATTGGAGTTATATTCAAAATCTTCCAAGCTTTATAATGGCAGTGAATGGGGGATGAGATTTTGAAGTCCACAAAAGTGCATCCGTCCATCATAAAAGTACTCCACACGGCTGCAGGGGTTAAATAAAGGCCTTCTGAAGTAGAGTGATGCGTTTTTAAAATAAAATATCCATGTTTAAAATTTTATACACTTAAAATAACTAGCCTCTGGCAGACAGCCTACGCAAGTCGTCTTACGCCAAAAGATGAACCCTTGAAATATTGTTGTATATTTCTAATTCATGACCGTTGTTTTGCTTTGCTCTATCCTCTGCGCTTCCACGTTCATCAATTCATCATGCATCAGGTCAAGGGTTCGCCGTCTGACGGAAGCTAGTTATTTTAGTTTATTAAGTTTTAAATATGGATATTTCTTACACAAACATGTCGCCTTGCTTCAGAAGGTCTTTATTAAACCCCTTATGGATTACTTTTATGATGGATGGATTCACTTTTTTGGCCTTCAAAACCTAGTCCCCCATTCACTGCCATTATAAAGCTTGGAAGAGCAATTATATTTTTTTAAATAACTCTGATTGTGTTCATCTGAAAAAGAAAGTCATATACACCTAGGTTGGCTTAAGGGTGAGTTTCATTTTTGGGTGAACTATCCCTTAAAGTACACTTTTTAAAACGTGCACTTTGTAATAATGCCAATTTGACATCATTAGAAAGTGCACGTTTAAAAAGGTTTTACTTTAAAGTGCAGTGTACACTTATTTTGATGTGTTGACTAACATACTAAAGCACATGTAAAGCACTTAATTATAATTTAACTGTATTGTGTTGGATATTTTATTGAAAGTTATTGTATATTTTAAATGTACTAAATTGCAATGTTGCATGTTTCAATAAAATGGCATTAAAGTACATTTTAGTTTAACATAAATGTTTGGCAGTACATTTAGCAGTACACTTTAACCATATTTCAAAGACAATAATATGTAATTATGAAATTATACATCAAGATGTACTTAAGTCCTACTTAACTGGGTCAAAAACACTCTTAAGTTCAAATATTTTCATTTAACTATAAGTAAAATGCAATTAAGTGTCTGAAAACATTATAGTCAGTTCCTATTTAAGTATTTTATTTCCATAATAAGTACTCTTTCTAGAAGTGTGCTAAAGTGTACTTCTTTTTCACAAGGGAAGTCAAAAATGATCTGCAGTCTTTGAGAAGCAAATCTCAAAGCTCAGTATTCTGATAAACATAATTTCTACTATGCAGCACATTTTCATGTCCCTGTGACATTATATAATAATAAAATATTATACTGTATAATACATTTACAAAATAGAGTAGTTTTCTTAAATTGTGGTTGATATCACAATTAGGTAAACATAGGATGAATTGGGTCCCTCATACACGCAAAGCTTTTCATTTTTTATTTCATTTCAAGTTATAATACGTTTCTGAGCTGGACAAGAGCGTGATTTTGCAAAGTTCAAATAATGCATAGCAGGAATGACACTGTAGTAACCTCATGTGACATAATACCAATTTTACAGTGCATTTCCTTTTGACAACATTTCATTTTGTCATCTTCAATCTTCGTTCACTCATTACAACACTAGATAGATTAGATAAATGTCAAATTCAAAGGCCAACATGTCCACAGCTCTCGTAAATGTCACCACCCCCCAGCTACAGCAAATGACAGAGTTTGTTGTAGTGAGCGCCTTCATTTTTCCACCGTGCTCTGCAACAGTTCAGATCTTCAGTCCTAAGTGCTTTTAACTATAATTATTAAAGAATATATTTTTGAGAGCGTTATAGATTTCCGCGCTCAAAAATATTTAAGTCTTTCAAAGTTATGTTTGTTTCTTTAAAAAAAAAAAAGGCAAACAATAAAAGGTTTTTCAAATGTTTTATAAGGGTAAATGTGCTACAGGAATGTGTAAGAGCCGTCTTAAATACTGAAAGAGTCCTTCAAGTAGGAATGTTATTAAATGCACTTACAACAAGTAAATCATATAGGTCATAGAAATCCAGAATTGGAGGAGGAGCCCTGTGTATATTAACAGCGAATATTCTTCAGCACTCCCAGATCCCGTTGCTTCTTGGTTTTGAAGGCCATCACAAAGTTATGAGGGGAAACAATACCCTGTCCCTGTTCATCTGTCTGTCCCATGACAATGTAGTTAAGCCCTGAAAACCAAAACAAACATAATATAATCAGGACATTAAATAATATAATCTTGATATTAACTTTTTTTGCTAACCAGCCACTGTGGCTAGTGGTTTTCCAAAGTTACAATTTTGACATAGCAGCAGCAGGTGTATTAGGCTGCTGTCACTTTAAGACCTGACGCACGGATCCATTATTCTGTTACACATGCGTTTTCTTTCTCAGCTGTTTACGTTCACTTAAAATATAACTGACGGTGTTTATGAATATACCCGCCAGCATTTCAGCATTATTTTGTGTGTTAGACTGTTTAAGGACAATAAGCAGTGAAACTCAATTATGTGCATGCACTTTAGGTGTGAGCACAAAATATGTGGGAATGAGTAACATTAAGAGCAATACGCACAATCTCACACCGAAATGCAAGCCCAGTAATACCAACAATATTCAATAGGGGAGTCGTGTTTGTGTGTCAACTCACTGTAAGAGAGATGAGAGAGGGAGAAAGCGCAGCTGGTATCATGCATCTACTGTGTTGGAAGCAAATGTACTTGTCATCAAAAAAATTACATAATTTATGGGATTAAACCCATACTCCTTTTCGAAGGACATCCTGGGATTTTTTTATGACCACAGAGAGTCAGACCTCGGTTGATCTGAAGGACGGTGCTTGTTACAGTATAGTGTCCCCACCACTATACTGGGGTGTTAGAAGGACCCACACAGACCACCGGGTGAGCACCATCTGCTGGCCTCAATAAACACCTCTTAGTATAGTTTTCCCAGTTGGTCTCCCATCCAGGTACTGACCAGGTTCAACCCTGCTTAGCTTCAGTGGGTAACCAGTTTAGGGCTACAGGGTGATATGTCTGCTGAGATTTGCTACTGCCAATACATTCACATGCTGTTGCTGCGCATGTAACAAGAAATGAAATAACCCCCGCAGCAGATCTATATAGGTGGAGCTGGGGAAGGTGGAGGGTTTCTGAAAGCACGCTGCAGACTGCTAACAGCAACACTACCAGTGTTTGTTAGAATGTTGAGCCACAGCTCATTGGGCGGTGATGCAACAGCAACCAATCAGCTGTGCTATGAAGATAATGATGTGATCGTTACCAAATGAGTTAAAGACCTATCAGCCTGCGCCATCTAGAGTTTCATGCCAGAACTAGGTAATTATGCTAACTTCCTTTTAATAAGGGCAATCTATTGTTGCTAGGATAGATCCTTTTCACAGACGTAAATCCTGCAAAGTTTTTTTGTATTTTCATTGTACATTTATAACACTAATACGTTGTATTTTATTACTTTTGCATCAAATTACAAAAAACAAGTTACCTTGTTGTTTCTCGTGTTTCTAATACCTTGTTGTTTCAGTGTTTCTAAAACAGTGTCGAGTGATGGTAAAAATTAACATCTTTCTCTCTTTTCACTTCTGTTATCAATCTCATTCTATTTTTTCCCTCTTTTTTAAAGTCGTGAAATCACTATTGTGGAGTTTTTCTTTTACTATTTGAGCAAATGGGGACACAACTGTTGAAGAACACAGCCATGTTAATATAAGGCACACCTTTGCTTGTGCCTTTGCTTTACTATAATGGGAGCCAACGCAAATAATATTTTGTTTATTCCCTTGCTTTTCATTTCAACAATAAAAATTCCACCGCAAATGATTAATGTTAAACCGTTCCCCTGAACTGCCAGAAACAATTCCTGCATATTTTAACGCAAATTCTTCTATGGCACATTTCTAGAAATTTCCCTCAAAACAAAACAGTTGCTTTTTAGAGTTTCCGAGCAGTGGCTTAATATTTCGATACTAAGTGAGCTGAGGTAAAGCATGGCACAATGAAGTCACATACCATCCATGTGGTTGAAGAAAATTATTATTCTAGCTGTCCATGATTCAAGGAAACCAACTGAGACCCTCTCCTGAGCGAGCTTAAGTTACACACCGTGACGCTGAAATGGCATATCCTGCCTGAAATATCTCAACACCACAAATGGAGCCAAAGGACTTTGGGGGAGTTCAAAATTTGCAAACTATCACCTTCCAAAATCCACCTCAATCAACTATAAACATCTGCTGGACTCGCTGGGTGCTAGCGCTGGCTGTGCTGGTTTCAATTAAAATGATTAAGGTTAGGGTTCTTGTAGATCAAGGTCAGTGTAAAGATACTCGCCTCTTCTAACCAAAGGGCATTTTTTACAGAGGATTGTGACTTTGGTGCTCATAGTCTTCCCAGCCTGTTGGATGGCTAAACTTCCTTCCTTATAAAGGTGTATGAGGGAGAAGGTGGCGAGGACGCTGTGGTCCCTCATGGCTGCTGAGATAAGGGTTGCAGTAATCACTGTGTGGGAAAAAAAGACTGTAAATTTACAGAATCAGGGTTTCTTCTTTGAACAAATGCATAAAAATTGCATGTGCCTGGTAATGTATAAAGTATGTATAGTTCTGCTATCCGTGCTGTCATTTTTACTGTGCTCAGCAGCTTTACTGCCACTGCAATTAAAACAAAAAAAAAAGAAAAAGAGCTGAGTCTCAGTATCGGCCTGAACACATTTTCCATCTATAAGCATTATTAAAACAGAGACGGTGAATGGGAGCTTTAGTTAACTTTTAAAACCAGCATAGTGAATTATTTATGTGAATTGAAATGTAGGTTCTTCCAACCCTAATTGATGGAGTGTGCAGCTTTTCATTTCTTAAACAACCATGTAGTACAAGATCTTGACCAAAAATTGATGCACCTCTTGATGGAAAGCGCTCTGTTAAGTCTCCTCCAGCACATCCTAATGACTTTCAATGAATTTAAGGTCTGGAGTCTGGATTTTTCCAGCTCCCTCCCAACCATTCTTTCACAATTTGAGCCTGATGAATCTTGACGTTGTCATCCTTGAATATGGCCATGATGTGTCTTCCTACATGGTTGTTTAAGAAATGAAAAGCTACACACTCCATCAGTTAGGGTTAGAAAAAACAAGCTAGAAACATAATATATTTATTTTTTTGGCCGGGCAGTATATATTAATATTTGAATATATATAGGACACATACAAGTATACTACTAGTATATTTTTGTAAACTTACTAAATAGAGTAAACTTAGATACCGAGCATATCTATTACATTGCTAGACTAAACAGGACAAATTTGTTTAATGCCTTTGTAAAAGTCCTGAATGTGTGAAAAAGAGCTGGAATCAGAATATCAAAGAAATTCCCAGAATTCCTGATATTATTTGAGTTTGCAGAAAGCAAAAACATTTAAATCAAACAACGGCCACTTACCAAAGTTACTAGAGCAGTAATGACTTTCAATTGTTCCTGTCCTTTTGCATTTTTGCTTGCAAAGACCTTCTGAATATGTAAGGGCTTTTAGGAATAAAGAATGAAAAGATACATTTTAATAATGACCACCTAGAGTATGTCCTTATACACTAAAATACAGTGTAAAACACACAAAAAGTCACATACATTTATTTCTGTTAAAGCACTTTAGTAACAAAATAGAAGCACATTAGTTTTCCCATGTGACCGAACTAATGTGTTCCATATGAACCAAACATAATAAATCTTCAATACATTCCAATGTCATTACCTACACAAGTTTATTCCCATAATGTACAGCAGTTTTACACCGTGCCGCTACTTGCATTTTTCATTTGAAATGAAACCTTCTGGAAAGTGGGCTGTGGACTGACCTACGGGCGGTGTGGTGGGTGGTATAGTGCTCACGGGGGTGAGAGGGGTGCTGGCTGTGCTGAGACTCCTCGATTTAAAGCGGTAATGGCCGATGAATCCATCCGCAGTTAGACTCAGGTCAGACAGAAACATGATGAAGAGATGATTGCCATCCGAATAAATTGGCCTACAAGACAAAATAAATAAATAATGTTTGAAATGATAATTTATCCTTTAAAATACCTCTCTAATATAAAGCTTTATTGACCATGTGGAGACACTTTATTGATCAGAAAGCGGTTTTTGAGAGTACCTAAAAGAACTTATTAAATGTATAGGACAAATAAGATTATGTTGAAATGAGAAATGAGAAATGTTATTTCATGATAACAATATGGTTAATGCAATATAGTTTTTCAGGTAAAGTAGGTTTATTTAACAAGTAGTAAGACATTTTTCAACCAACTGTTTGCGTTTACTTAAGACATAACAATAGACACGTATAGGCCTATACCTTCATACTGCCCTAATAAAGTCTATGCATAAACAAAGCTATTTAGAATTAAGGCCCCAATACACTTCAAGCGAAATAGAAGAGCGAACTGGTGTACCGTCATTTCAAACACAATCCGTTCTAAAATGAACTTCATTTGGGGTTTGTTTTGGGAATTCAAAACAGCTTGCCAAAGCAAACTTTCCAGAAAAGTTTGCTCTGACTGGTAAACCTTCTAACTACCATTTAATTCCAGTTCATTTCTTCTGTTCAGACACAAGTAAAAACATGTACACTGAAGAGCTGCTTTATAGTACAAATTTAAGTTGTAATACTGAAAGTGACACTTTTTTACATGATTAATACTATAAAGCCGCTTGTGTTAACCCTTAAAACCATACCTCAGGTCTTTAGTGACCCGGGATGTCATTCACTACCCTCCTAATTCATTTTTTAAAGTTAGACATTAACCTTCTTAGTAATGCTCAATCAATTCATTACGAACAATATAACAAGAAAAAATAATCAAGAATAAAATAATGCCTGTTTTCCCATTCATTTTAGAAAACATAATGAAGAATAAAATAATGAAGAATAAAATAATGCCTGTTTTCCCATTCATTTTTTAAAACATTGTGATGTTTTGAATATCTTTTTACCCCTTAGCGAAGAATGATAAAGAACTTTGCCATTAAAATATCACTATTGGGGGACAGCATGCAATTATGTAGCAACAACCACTGAAAAATCCTTATCAGTCTAAATATTGGCAGTCAATGTCTGTGGTGGTTTCTCTGCTTAAAGAACGAGGGATAAATGGTGTATTGGTGCATGTGTGATGGACTGAGGGTCTCACATGGGTGGGCTGTCTCCGCAGAACTTGCCGATTTTCTGTGAGTCATTAATTTCTCCACCATTAAACACGGCCACATGGTCATAGCGGCAGTAGCGGTCTCTTTCCACATCAAACTTCTCAAACTTCAGCTCAATGATCTGAGAGGGGGAAGTTACTTTGCAATTTAAATGTATTCATACTCATCCTGTCAATGTGCTGTCAGTGATGCATGACTTGTAACATGATCTGAAAATTACAGAAATAATAAATTAACACCTGGTCTTGAGGAGCAACAATATTCCAGGAACATGTTACTCCTGCTGGGTAGTCTTTATCTGGCCAGTTAGGAGTTTTAATCGTCCCAGAGGGCTTGTCTAAAAGACCCCCACAATACCGGTCACCTGCCATTGACAATCATTGGATATTAGTCTGATGACATGGAATCAATGCAGATTTACAATATATGAAATACTGAGATCTGTAGTGCTGCATTTTGTGCTGGAAATTTAAGTGCGCATTTACAGTGTGAGAGGATTCAAAAAACCTGATCAGCAAAACAAAACACAGAACTGAATTGAATTGAAATAACAGGGAAGGGCCACTTACTATATTTGGATGGTAATAAGTTGGTAGTCTTGTTACCTCTTTCATTTGGGCGAATCGCTGAATATACAGCAAGGAAACCACTCCCAGCTGTGTTGGCGTCTGACACCATGACCATTTGCATCTTGTTTCCAGTGGTGACCAGTGCTCTGGGTTTGGCAGTACCACAGAAGCGGCCAAGACGCTGCCCGTTGATGTGGCCATTGTATACATCAACAAAGTCATATCTGCAAAGACTATCACTCTCAAGATCCAGAGCCCGGAACAAGAGGGAGACGACCCTTCCCTGAGGGACCTGAAGACGGTTATTTGAGAGGAGTCAACACAATCCCATTGCAATTTGTAACTATTTTACATTTTGGCAAATTCTATACACATTTGTACACTCTTATTGACTGTTTCCCGAAAACAAAATAACATGGTCGCACCTCTGTCATTTGAATGACGATGGTTTAACAATATAGTACTGTCGTTAATAATCTCACACTAGCTAATTAATCAATTCAGAATCACAATTAATGTCACATTATTAGTTCATTTAGACAAAAAAAAACATTTATATTCAGTATGTAATTGGTGTACTCCTGTAGGCTATATATGCGGTTCATTCAGTCAGCAGTTTTCTCCACAACATTTCTCCAAGATGCTGCTGTAACGAAGATGGCATCTGAGGACTATTTAGCTATTTTTGATCCTTGTCATTTTGCTTTATCAAGGGTTCCGACTCAAGGGCTCATTTACACACATGAGCACATTTCAGCAATGAAGTCAAATTTTGTTTACACTGAAATATATAGAATGAAACGAGCCAAACTATTATGCCCATTCAGGTGAAGTGAATATCGTTGATCATCTCTTAAGGGTCCCATGGCATGGCATTTTTCTATTATTTTATAATGTTTCCTGAGGTGTACTTATATTGTTAGTATGACTTTTACATCATAAAATGTCATAATTTAGAAATAAAAGGTATTTTTTATATACTGCTGTTTGCCCTGTGGCTGAATGCCCTGCTTCAAGAGGCGTGTCTGCTGTGAGACTTCAGTAAAAACGCCCACTGTTGTGATTGGCTGACATCTTTGCATTTTAAATGAGCGGAGGGGGCGTGGTTTAACGAGGTCTACGAGGCAGGAGCAGGCACGAGTCTGCCAGAGAGACGGATGGACCTGAGTTCACTTCACATCAGTTCTCAGCATGTCTGAACTGTTGTAGTTTCAGCATATACTTCAGGTTATTAGTCTATTTCTAGTCGGAGGGATTGTCACTCATGTCAGAAAGTTAGTAACTTTAGTAAATTATGGATCAGCGCTGACTGGAGACGCGAACCGTTTAGAACGATTCAGTCCGATTTGGTGAACTGATTCGGTTCACTAAAAAGAACTGGTTCAAAAGAAAGATCGTTCGCGAACCGGACATCACTAATGTACCAGAGACGGAGCGATTGCTAACAAAATTATTTATAGTAACTACTGAGTTATGAGAGCGCTGTCAGTCAGCGCGAGTTTGTGTTTGTATCTGAGAGTTCTGAATAAACACGAGTCCCAGTCACACCGAGTCCGTCTTCATCATTATTACCAACTTTGTAACACATGCAAAGTACCATTACAGCTGTCGAGATGAACGAGTTAAAAGTAAGTGTTGATAATAGCATTATTTTTAAAATAAAATAAAAGCGTCAGTGACGCGCGTTGAGCACACAGCGCAAACAAAGACACAACAGCAGTAATCGAATGTAATCCAGTTTATTGTGGGGCTAGGCTGGCTAGCCCGGATATGCTCACGCTTACCCCCCTTCTGCTTAATCTCACGCCGCGTTTGGTGCCTCCGCTGTGGGCCAGATGCAGTACTGGGGGTCGGGGATGTTGAAGGCCGACCGGCCAGTGCAGCCCGAGCTTCGGCGTGTGTGAAGTTTATCTCTAAAGATCTGACTCTGCCGATGTTGAGCAGAAACTCATGACTGTATGCACATTTTAGAACCGATAGACGCGACGAGGACGTACAAAAACACTGACTCATAAGATAGAAAACACCGTTCTGTCTGGAGAGAGAGAGCTGCGTGTGCGAATAATAAATAATTAGCTACACATCAGAAATCACTGATCACAGATCAGAAGGAACTGAAAAAAGACTTCTGTTTTCATTTGTACATCCAAACACTGAGAAACTGCCAGCGTTCACTCGTTCACAACCCATGATCTCTCGAGCGTTTGCATGGGTGTGCCAGATTCTCTGGGCGGAGGAAAGGGAGGGAACCGTTCCTGCTTGGACGTCAAACCAGGAGACTTCAGGATTGGCTCGTCTGGGCTGTCATTTTCTCAAAGGCAGAGAAAGACAGCCAGAACTCGGTTTTACACCGATCAACATTTCTATCCACTTGGGGACAATATTCAGGCTAGGGGAACTCATAATAATGTTGAAAAACCTCATAAAATGAAAATTTCATGCCATGGGACCTTTAACAAGGCCACATATTAAGTTCTGGGTATTATAAGCAAACAATCAGTTCTGAGCCAAATTGTTAAGGCAAGGCGACTGGGTCAGAGAACCCTTTCAAACGGCAAAGCTTGTGGGTTGCTCCCAGTCAGCAGTGGTGAGAATTTACCAGCTGTGGTCTGAGAAGGGACAAACCACAAACTGGAGACAGGGTGTTGGGCGCCCAAGGCTCATCGATGCACAAGGGCAATAAAGCTGATCCCTGTCTGGTCCGAGCCAACAGAAGGCCTACTGTGGCACAAGTCACAACAAATTTGAATGATGGTTATGGGGAGAATGTGCAGTTCATCGCACTCTGCTGCGTATGGGGCAGCGTAGCCGCAGACCAATTAGAGTGCCCTTGATGACCCCTGTCTACTGTCGAAAGAGCCTACAGTAGGCACTAAACCTTGGATCAGTGGACGAAGGTTGCCTGGTCTGATGAGTCCCGTTTTCTCTTACATCACGTGGACGGCTGTGTATGTGTACGTCATTTAACCTGGGGAAGTGATGGCAGCAGGATGCACTGTGGGACGACGACAAAGCCGGTGAAGGGGAAAGTGAAACTCTGGGCAATGTTCTGCTGGGAAACCCTGGGTCTGGCTATTCACGTGGATGTAAATTTGACACATGCCACCTACATTGCTGCAGACCAGTTGGTGACAATGGTGTTCCCTGGAGGAAGTGTCCTTTTTCAGCAGGATAATGCACCCTGCCACGCTGAACACATTGTTAAGAAATGGTTTGAGGAACATGATGAAGAGTTCAAGGTGTTGCCCTGATCTCAAAATTCCCCAGATCTCAATCCAACTGAGCATTTCGTCGCTGCCTGCTGTTACTTTTCAGGAAATGAAAAAAAAAACACAGTATTTCAAAAGTAGTTGAATGTAGCGTTGTCATACTTGGCACGGCATCTTTACATGTAACCATATTCTTGCCAGTGTAATGATATAATCCACATTTGACCAAAATTGAGTTTGAATGGACATACGTGCATATTTTACAGTAACGGTGGTCGATACGCGTTCTTCCGATCATTAATTAGAATGGCCAAGTCGCGTTTCATATTGACAGAGGAATACGCTCAGTTTATTAAATAGCCTACGTCTTAGTTTATTAAATACGCTTAGTTTATTTAATATTAATTATAAATGTATTAAATGTCTCTTGCAAACTATGAAGGGACAATGAATCAATACACTGACATGGTAATGCTAGACAGATACTTTTTTTTGTACAGTCCTACCGTAATTTTGTCACTCCTAGACGTACGTCTGGCGTCAGGGGGGAAACATTTACCTCGATGAAGGAAAGTCATTGTCTCACCAGGCTATGTTTCACAAGACCGGCGAGATGCTTCCACAGGGCGGGAGATACGCGGCATGATTGACAGCTTTGACACCAAATGGATATACGTGAAAATCAGATGACATGATTTCAATACTTTTCATTGGCCATTTAGATATGTGAAGCATACTGTATACGGAAATGAACCTGGACATTCAATCCGTCGAAAAATCTCAAAATCGGCAAAATTAACATACGTGGTTTTCATCGGACAGCGACAATTTGTGGGATGTTCTGGACCAATTAGTTTGATCCATGGGGGCTTCACCTCACAACCTACAGGACTTGAAGGATCTGCTGCTAACGTCTTGGTGCCAGATATCACAAGACAACTTCAGCTATGGCTTTGTGCTCTGGACATGAATTATACCTCAAATCGGGTGGCTTGTTGAAGTGTTCTGCCATTGATATTGTTACTTTTCTAAGCAATAAAACAGACAAAAATTATATAGAATTACATTGAAGAAGCCCAGAATATGGATCAAAATATCATAGAGGTTTGGGACACTAAGCAACCACCCAAACCACTCTACAATCGCCTAGCAAAACCCTATATAGCCAGTGTTGGAAGGTTACTTTGGAAAGTGGTGTAACTATTTCAATTACTTTATTAAAGTAATGTAACTGATTACTTTTTGAATACTTTTCTAAATTTCTAACGCATTTTAACCCTAATCTCACTCACCATAATGTCAACTCTCAGACTGGTTGTAGCCTAAAGCTTTCAGCGGCAATTTGTATTGATGTAACTAAACAGCCTTTAAATGGCAGGAGGCATCGTGCACATCAAAAACAGCCAAAGCTATATTATTTAACGTATCCTAGCTTTTTACAGAAATACCCTATGTAATCATTAACATTTTTTAAAGTAACTGTAATTTAACTACACATTTTTTCTCAGTAACTGTAATGGCTTACCAAAAAAAATAATTATTGTTACATGTCACTAGTTCAACACTCCCCAACACTGTATAGCAACCAAAGAGTTATATGATAAAAACCCATTAGTATTGTGATGTCTTCATATAGGGTTTTTACTGCTATATGAAGCTGCTTTGTTTTTGAGAGAGAGAGAGAGAGAGAGAGAGAGAGAGAGAGAGAGAGAGAGAGAGAGAGAGAGAGAGAGATTTATGGTGCATGGGAAATATTTTCTTTGACAGAAAAGACATTTGAAGATTGATATCTCCCACGCATCTGTCCTTACTGTAATTCTCCACACACATTTGTTGTTGGGTGGGTAGACACCGGGATACCCCTGACTCCCAATCAGTCCTGTGTCTCCAGTAAAGTTCCCGCCACATGTAAAAACAGGTCTACAATGAGGTCAAATGGGAAAGCACATACCGGTAGTTTGAAAAGATTTCAAATTAATTATGTGCTTTATTAAGTAAAAATAATGAACAACAGTAGGTAGGCTACTTGATATGCAATGATTTGTTATTGTAATTAATTAGTAGCTAGTTATACATAGTATACTATGTTTATAGTTTGTAAACTAGTCCAATTTGTATAACATGGGAACTATAGCCAATGTTACCAACCAAAAAGCAAAACAGGGTTCGGCGACTTTTTCATCAGTTCGATTTAAATGCTTTATTTACCATATACAGGCATCTAGAATTTAGTTAGCTATGTCCACATACCTTCGATGTTTTTGGGTAAAAATGACGCTGAACAGGAAAGCGCTCGCGATGCTCCAGATTATAATCCTCATCGTATGAGGCGCATTTGAACAAATGTGACATTCAGAGAGAAAGAGAAGTGAAATCTCCAGAGATATTATTCTGCTGACTGACTGTCTCCTGCTCATGAATGTGCTGTTTGTTCTGCGGGAGCTGTAGGGAGCAGTTTCCCTAAAACACTGAAAGTGAAGGTAACTCCTGTCACCTTCCAACTTCCACGTTAAAAGTATTGTGACTGAAGCATGTTGCTGCTGCTGCTGTAGTTTTCTTTATAAAGAAAGAGCCTATAAAGAATGCGATTGGTATAGCCAATAGGCTATGTAATTCAGTTTCTTATCAGTTGTGTTTTGCGCGAAGCAGTTATCCACGCGTGTAATGCGAATTTTCTTCGTAGATACGATACTTCTTTTAAAAATAATGTACATTTAGATACTTTTAAAATCCATATAAATGAGCAGTAAGTGGAGTTTAACCCTCATTTACCTCATTTTACCTCACGCTGACGGAAGACCACTAGATGTCTACCTTGCACAAGATTTGATCAAACTTGATGAGTAGCCTTTAGACAAGAGTAGCCTGAATTCTTAGTGCATGGGTTTTGAAACTAGGGTCCAGGGACCCCCAGGAGTGCTCGGGGGTCCATGGATATGTTTAGAGAAAATGTATCTAAATAGTAGGCCTATGTGAACAGAAAAAATGGTTACTTTTAATTTTAAGGGGTCATTGTTACAGTGTAATTATATATTTAAGTTCTGAGTAATATTCATTAACAACAGTAGTACTTAATATAAAGTTAGGGTAGGATTAGAATTTGGCTGAGGGTTAGTTGCATGTAATTATGCATACTTTAATGCAATTTCTATACATGTAACATTATGTAACAAGGACACTGAAAAATAAGGTGTAACCAAAAATAGTAATAATGTAATTAAACTGAAACTAAATATAAAAAATATAATAAATAAAAAAAAACATTTTATATATATATATATATATATGAGGATGATCATATTTGGGGGTTCGTGGCATTTCAAAGATTGAAAACCCCTGCCGCATGCATTTTAAAAGTTTCCAAATTATGCAATGTAATGTAATAATTCGCAATTTGTAAACAGCACATCAGCAGAGCAATGGAGCACTGAAAGGACCTTGCAATAATTAATAGCAATAGAGTCATATATTTATACACTATATTACACTTAATTAATACATTTTATCTGTATTGTTTCATTTACCTAATAAAATTGAATGTGGAGAAACTATACCGAAGTCTTTTAGCTCTGTTTGTGTGTGTAATATATATATATATATATATATATATATATATATATATATATATATATATATATATATATAGACAATAGTTTATGAAATTGCTTTCCAATGAATTTTTTGCCAAGATTTTCTTGTGATTTAACAGATTGAATCACAAGGTAAAGCGTGCTTCCCTCTTGGAAAGACAACAACCCTTATCAGAGAGCAACATGTGGGAGGAATTCTTGCTTTAATCTGAATATTACATACAGATTTGAGCAATTTCCTGCTGACCAAATGTTTGTTGATTGCCCTCTAGCATAACTTGGCCCACCGCAAAATGAGGATAAGTGATTTTTACGACGCACTTACAAGGCTTTATTTATTGCACTTGTCTCTGAGCCCTGGCACCGCCTTTGAATCGGCCTCTGGCACCACAGACAAGGGCTTCCATTTGGGCTGTAGCCATTCTGTGGATTAATATCGGGCTTAATGGAACGAGATGTGGCCGTACAGCCAAGTGGGTGACATATAATTCATTAATGCAAACTGTTGGCCCAAGGGAACGCACTGACCTAGTAATATTTACTCAAGCGTAAATTAGCATCTAATGACTCCACTACAGGTATTACGTGTAAAGGGGAAGCGACGCTGAAACTGGCAGGAATCAGAGCGGGCAGTGGGGACCTTTCGCCATGGCCTCTACCTTTGAAAGAAGATCAGATTTCAGTGCTTTTCTGAAGTTTTATCCAGATGTGGGTTCTTCCAAAGTCCACAATCTCAGAATGGATATCAGCCTGTCTTTATGGGAAACAACTCTGTAAACAATTTACACATAAACAATTGCAGGCAAATTGAAGAAGCCCTCCCCCTTGACCAGGGGACTAGAGTTTCAAATATGCACATGGAAGTCATGAAGACCATTACATGGTTTGTTTTTGTATGCAAGGGCCCAAATATCGTATGTCGGTTCATGCTTCTGCTGGAGTCTGTGTTATGGTGAAGCCAGCTTTTATTTCCCTGGATAGTTTGTGAGAGTCTGTCGGTGTGGCAGTCATATAGAACAGCCTGGGTAAAATATTCCCGTGCCCAACCCCCGGTAAGCTGGTTTTCATTCACACTGTTATCTGAACCCACTCCCAAAAGACGCACAGTCAAGCGATGCCAGACCCTGCTTAGTGTTTGATCTACAGCTTTAATTGATTGAAAACTATCATGGTGCCTTTGACTGAGGCTCACAAAGGCAACGCTATAGGTTCAAGGATAGAAGGAGACATGAATTTGGATTATTTAGTCCTAATACCAGCTGTTATCAATTCGGCAAAAATCCTTCAAAACAATGCAGTCTCACTCTGAATAAATAGCAAATGGAAACTCAGAAGGCAGGAAAACTGATCAACAGCACTGAATCACATTTCATGTTCAGCACCAACCGTGATGTCAGTTATTGAGTTGCACCTGTTCAGCACTGGGATTTAGTTTAATAAACTGACTGTATGTAAAAAAAACAGAAATAGAAAAGGCATTGTGCCAGTTACTAGTGCATGGGGATTTAGTTATAATGAAATCTTCTGTAAAAATCACTTTTTGGGTGATATTAAAATTAAAAAAGGCAGCTGTGTACCCATGAAGAATGAAGAAAGAAAATCGTTCAGCACTGTATTAGGAAAAATGCTGTCTCGATACTTACTGTTTATAGCAAAAACTAATCAGTATTGGGGAAAAATATTAGTTCAGAAATAAATAGGTTGGTTCATTTAAAATGTTTTTAATGGACAGTGTACTGAGAAACTTTTTATTCAGCTGGAAAAACAAATCAAAACTAAGGAATTGGTTTTGTGCCACGTGAAATTCAATCATCCCAATAAGCAGGAAACTGCTTTTAAATGTCAGTAGAGATTCTATTGCTTCCATTTTAGTAATTGGTCTAGTGCATTCTGCAGTCTCAATACACTATCCGAAAGTTAGGGGTCAGTAAGATTTTAATTTTATTTTTTAGAAACTAATACTTTTATTCAGCAAGGATGCATTAAATAGATCAAAAATGACTGTTTTTACATAGTTACCAAAAATCTATTTAAAATAAATGCTGTTCTTTCGATTTCTATTCTTCAGAGAATCCTGAAATCTTTCCCAAGAAATTAGGCAGCACAACTGTTTCCACCATTGATAATAATAAGAAATGTTCCTTGAGCAACAAACCATCATACTAGAATGATTTATAATAGGGCTGTCAAAAGATTAATCGCGATTAATCGCATCCAAAATAAAAGTTTGTGTTTACATAATATATGTGTGTGTACTCTGTTAATTATTATTTATATATAAATACACACCCAAGCATGTATATATTTAAGAAATATTTGCATGTATATACTGTATATACATTTATATAATCTATAATATATATAAATATAAATGTTTTATATATAAAAATAATATTTTTTTCTTAAATATATACATGCTTGTGTGTGTATTTATATATAAATAATAATAACAGAGTACACACACATATATTATGTAAACACAAACTTTTATTTTGGATGCGATTAATCGCGATTAATCTTTTGACAGCCCTAATTTATAATGATCACGTGACACTGAAGACTGAAGTAATCAGGGCTTGATATGAACTTTTTTCCTCACCAGACACTGTGGCTAGTGGTTTTCCAATGTTACTAGCCACTCAGCATTTTCACTGGCCACAATTTTGACATCGATACCATAGAAAAAAAACGCCATATAGATATTTTTTATATTATCTCATAATTTGATAAGGTATATTAGGCTGCTGTCACTTTAAGACCTGATGCATTCATATATTATTCTGTTACTCATGCATTTTTTTTCTCAACTGTTTACATTCACTTGAAGCTGACTGTGTTTACGTGAATACTCGCCAAGACTGGCGTTTTGACATTATGTTGTGTGTAGCTGACTAATAACAGCGAAAAATAACTCAATTTAGGACTGCGAGGCGGCTTTATGTGCGCACAATTTCGTGTGAGCACAAAATCTACAAGAATTAGTCAAATTATGCGCAATACACGCAATCCCACGCCAAAATTCAAGCCCAAAACTCTTATTTTTTATATTTTATACTAATATTTTTTTACTAATATATCCAACCGTAAATCTTCCATCTTCAGGTGTTTTAGTTTCAGTAACCTTATACTGGAGTTAAGCAATTTGAGTTTAATTCTGATTATTCACCAAAAAATCCTGCAGATTTAATTTAAATGTGAAGACTGCTATGAGAAGCCACAGGGATCACAGAACTCAAACCGTAATCCCACTTGAGCCAGACGAAACTTCATTCAAATTCCCACACAGGGTAGATTAGTAAAAAACAGTGTAAAAAGTGCTAAAACCCAAACATAATTTCCTCTCCACAAGGACCTACTTAATCAATGCTACGGACAAGTGCAGACAGGGGGAACACTCTCCAAATGGAAAATGAATTCTGAGTCAGCCCACTGGAGATTAAAAACGGGCTGCAAATGAATAATGGAGGAAGACCATGAAGCAAAAACAGCACGGAAAAATGTGCCGAATCATCAATATACCTTATTGAGATTGTCTCCCAATGAAAAAGTACAGCTGCAAAGAAGAAGAAAAAAAAACTGCTAATGGAAATGTTTTCGGTTCATTTTTGTTGTCTAGTTAAGAGATCCGTTCCTGAGAAAACTGGACAATGAAGAGATTCATAGAATCTATCCTGGACTCATTTGTAAAAAGTGTCTCAAAGTAAAAGTGCTGATATAGGATATCCGCCAAATCTCATTCCGCAGGAGAAGACCAAAACTAATCCAAAATCACCACCCCTGGCTTGAAACCTGACAATTGTTTACTGGTGTGCGGCTCGCATGACAGTCCTAAGCGCAGATGCCAGAGCCTGCTCGAAATCGCAGAGAAGCATGACTGAATGTAGTAACAGACTTGAAACATGAAGTCCATTATAATTTAAATATCCTCATTTTTCTTTCACAACCAGTTCAGTGACTTCCCAGTGATTAATATAACTCATACAGTCATACAAATGTGCACATTCTAATTAATTTATAGCATTGCTTTGCAAAAATCTTAAGCCCCATGGATGGAATAATATACCTTTACTTCCCTACTACACAGTATGTGAAAAGAGTAGTATGTCTGAATTCAATGTATTCATAGAACACTAGGTGAACAGTACCTGGATGATTTACTTTCACTGAGTAAGTAAGTAAATTTATTTATAAAGCACATTTAAATTCAGCTTACACTGACCAAAGTGCTGTACAACACAATCATAAAATACAATAAAGATAAAATAAAAAAAATAATAAAATTAACAGTCAAAATTAGAATAAGAAAAAACAAGAAAACATTACTAATCCATAATTTAATAAGCAGGAAATGCTAAAACGTAGAGATGTGTCTTAAGTCTAGATTTAAAAACAGAAACAGAAGGAGCACTCTTAATGTCGGGTGGCAACTGATTCCATAATCGTGGAGCAGCAACTGCAAAGGCTCTATCACCTTTCGTTTTACGTCGTGAACGTGGGACATATAAGAGAGCTTTATTGAACTTTATTTCACTGAGATTCCGAAGAGTGCATCCGATGGACACGTTTTCCCATTTTCACACTCAGGCTTGGACACAATGACCAGAACTGAGATAAAACTCAAACAGGTAGGTTATTTGCATATATGGCAGAAAAGCAATGCATACACAGGTAAGTGATGATACTTGACGTTGTTTGCAGATGAGAGGACTTTGTTGACTCTGTTGACTTTAAATCTTTGTCTTACATAATCATTGGAGCACACACGCACATGAGGGAACAACATTGAGACAAGGGATGACTGGAAGACAACTTTGATGACTGGAGATAGCTTGGAAGAGGTAACTTCAGGAGCTAGCAAGGTAGTTAGAAAAATAAAGCAGATTAGCATCTAGTCTGCAGCATTAGATGAGGCCAGGGCATGGCTGTGTCCAAAAGCTGAAAAATGCTGCCTTAGGAGGACACATCCAAGGTAGGAAGACATCAAAGCATGTCCGAATCCAATGTTGGCTTCCTGTCTCCTGACATGCCTTCTTCTGAATGATTTTTGAAGGCAGCGTAGATGTATCCTTCAATGATTTTGAGATCCCACAATCCTGTAGCCTGACGTCGTCATACTCAATTCTAGTCAGAATATGAGTCTGATATTGCTCCGTTGGGCTGTAATTATGGGGCGTGTTTCAACCGAACCAGGAAAGACCTCAATTGGATAGACCTACAACCAATCAGAGCAACGGAGCGACGCATAGCGTTAGTTATCAAATGTCAACAGAACTCAACTGCACTGTGTTGCCATGTCCGCGGGTTGAAGCAAGCCCAATTATGGGATATACAGACCCAGGAATGCGAATTTTAGCTGCCAGCCCTGCCAAAATAACACATATTTTACCCCCCAAATGCTTTTTTCCCGGATAACCCCCCTGGAAAGCTATTGGGCTTGTTTTTGGCAAGTTTTGAGGAACGTTAGCAATTGGGCGGGTTTTGTTGTAAAAACTTGGCAACCCTGTCTGCACGCACGCTGGAATAAGTAGCCTAACGTTAGAAGAAAAAGATGAGTGTAAACGATCTTTGCCGGTGTTGTAAAAAAGAATTTAAGGATACACAGAGTACATACCAACACGATCATCATTTCTGAGAGAAATAGTAAAGGTGAATGCATATACGAACAAGTTCTCCGTTTAGGATTAGAACAAACTCAACCCAAGCGCCTTTGATGACGTGGATGATTACGTTACTGTTTATCATCTGTCCATCATCGTATAAAGCCCGCCCTGACAATTTCATTGGTCCGAACAGTTTCTGTTCGGGCATAATTACTTCTCTATGGATCAAGTCCAGACCGAACTGCCCGAGTAAAAATGTTGTGGGCGGGGCTAAGTTCGGCTGGCATCCAGGCTAACAATCCTGTGCATTCCATTCAAGTAGAGCTAAAAAATAAAGATAGCGTCTGAAAGTTGAGGTTGGTGGTCAGTTTTTGTGTAAATGTATTTTTGACCAACATTTTCCACTTGTGATGTCATTTCTAGTGAGAAATTACTACTGTAGTAATTACATATTTGTTTAGTTCTCACCAAAGCTCGCTCTATTTTGCTGTAGATTATTAAACTGTTATTCTGTCTCAAGAGTCTGTCCAAAATCAGTTTTGTGAGGTACCTTTGTACACAAAACACTGCCTGCAAAGTCTGCTGGTGATGAGGGCTAGATGAGTTCCAGGTGCATGGTTAGGTACCATGGAGGATTATTGGAAATATGGTCTGTGACGAGTTGTTAATGGCAGTGAAGGAACGCAACTGACGGCGTAAGTCACATGACGATGACGAGAAGCGGATGTAGTATTTCCAGATTTTATCAACCAATATGACCATTTTAAAAGATGGTGATTTAATATGAATTTGTATGAATTGAAAATGTACGATTTTTAGAAGAAACGTAAGCATGAAGGTCCCCCCCTAACCCCAACCTAAACCTAACCATCAGTGGGGCGTAACCAGATCATATGAAAACTTACAAATAAGATTGTACAAATAGCTGCCAATTCGGCAAAGCATAAAATAGTTACGAATTGCTGTGAGATGATGTTTGATTTTCCTTACAAACATTCATACTATCTAGAATGTGCTTGAACTTTCTGATGTTTGTTTCTCATCAAATGTAGTAACGACACTACAGTATTCTTTCTGGACTGACACCTAGTAGTGTGGATGCTAAGCTTGTCATGTGATCTCAACATAGTGGACCCCAGGAAGTGACCAGCTGCATTTAAAATAAAACATATTTTATTGGGCTAGTAATATGAGTGCAATCATCTAATGTGAGTGGACATAATTTTAAACATTTCATTCATTATAATTTTTTTAATGCAATGATTTAATGTGGCAAACAATACTGAGTGCACTTTTAAAATGATGAAATAGTGAAACAGCAACACAAATATCACATCCCTGAAGTGTCTGAGTATTTCTCAAACAGTAGAGCATTCAAATGCATTCAAAACGCATGAACTGAAAATATATAAATAAATCAATGCAAACTATAACTGAAGTGATCCTGTCTTTCAATGTTACTCTTGGCGGATAAAGCTATTCAAAATAGTGGACATAATAAGACAAAATTTAACCTTCTGCGTGTCCGTTGTTTGATACACACATGCTGTGCTGCATGTCAACATTTGGCATTTGGTTCTTGTCATTGGCTAGTCCCTAAATCATAATTGAGGGTCAGTGAGGCCTTGATGATCTATATAAAGAAAGAAAAACAAAGTGTGTGATGAAGTGTTTTGAATGGAAAGAGGAAGTGGGTCACAGCTATGGTCTATTGCTTCTGTAATGATCAAATGCTTAAACAAATGAAAAAATATTCATTATCTGGTCATAGTTTACCAAGTTCAGGGCTAAAGAGAAGAGAGCAGTGACCTTTGCAACTGCATTTATCAGCTCATCTCTTGGTTTCTGAGAAAGCTCAATATTCCTGTGATTCGCAGGATCAGCAGTGACAAACTGAAAGCTGTTTTCATCGCCACACCAGTCTATTGCACCCGTGTGGCCCGAGTGGTTCTATATTTCAGCAGTGTCTTGAAAGCGAGCCACAAAGGGAGAGTGCTTTATCCACCTCTGTCAGCTTACTGTATTGACTCGGCGCCTGGCCCTCCGGCACCCTCCCTCTGTTCTCCTTCATCTTTCTCTCTTCTTTCTGTCTTCTGTTCCCCAGCCAACCTCTGCCAGTGGCTAACTGTCCAAACACTAAAAAACAAGCTCCTGTTGACATCCGCCACTTGAAACAGATGTGAGGATGGCCAAGAATTTGAAGTCTTGCCTGCGTTACGAGGGTTGAATCTATGTAGCACATGGTGATACTTTGATCAATGTCTTTCCGCATTTGCAGGTGAAAGCACGACTAAATCAAATGATCTGACGTTATCAAATCCCTGCGATTTACGCATCCTCTGAACCAAGTAATATTTGCATCATCAAAGATTGTCTTACCAGAGGATCAAAGCCGTTTCCCTCAAGAGTCTGAATTGTGTTCTGTTTACCGCAAATCTTTGAATGATCTCCCCTGATTTCCCAGTTACCATGATGCAATGATTCAGTTAAAGTGTAGTGTAGTACATCTGCTGGGTTGTATTTCATTGTAT
This sequence comes from Gobio gobio, assembly GCF_949357685.1. NCBI lineage: Eukaryota > Metazoa > Chordata > Actinopteri > Cypriniformes > Gobionidae > Gobio > Gobio gobio. The sequence continues at coordinate 23,893,323 of NC_137102.1, read as the reverse complement.
GAATCATATATTTTCCCAGAGATTATATCATATTCTTTGTTGTTGTTATTACTTCAATCTGAAGTAATCACAACGATCTTCCAGCAAGTTTAGGTGTTAAGACCAAACAAAAAAGGGGGAAATTTGTTTGCTTGCTTAAAATGTCTAAGAAAGTTTTTACCAGCAACAGGAGAAAAGTGTAAAACTCCAATTTTTACACGTTTATTGATAATTCCATAATGAAATGTTCAAATAAATCAACAAAGCTGCCTTTTTGTCACCATCTCAGTTTGAAACCTGGAATTGCAGTTATTTGCGGAATCATCATCTTTATGTGGTTGTGCATCTTTGAGGAGTAATAATGTGTAAGCACTGGTGTCTTGGAAGTACGACCAAAATAAGAATTTTCACCGGAAAATGTAATCTGAACTCTGTTTGTCTGCCACTTTTGTTCTGACCAACTGAGAAAAAAAGCATTACAATAAATTGCGTTTAGCTCATATCACATCAAACCGTACAAATTATTATTATTGCTATACTTTGTTCTCAAATTGTTAATGTTAACAGCATCAGCATTGCGTGACAAAGTGTATTTAGAGTGTAGCGTTACTTGTAGATTTCAATTTCTGTACAGTCTAATCTTTTGCTTTTGACTTCGGGTGAATTTTCAGTTGTCACTGATGATTGCGAAAAGGCTATGAATGATCCGCCACCTGCAGCATCCTCACATGCTATACTACTACTAGCCAGACTCCATCTTTATGTATACAGATGTGACGTAATAACGCAAAGACATGCACATATTTCTCGCGGAAATCCACCAGTACCACTCAAATTATAACACATTATTACAAGCTTAGCATTGTGAATCGGGCTAAGGTAAGGAGTTTTGAACACTGGCTGGTTATGTACTTGCTCAAAAATTGATTTTGGATAATTTTTAACCAAATAAAGTTACGGACTGCAGCTTTAATAAATCAATAAAAAGACAACAACTGGAACAATCCGACACATAGTCGGAGTGCTGTTCATTATATTATCTCCTAGACACAAAACAAAACACATAGAAGCAAAAGCAAAATCTAAACGATACATCTAAAATGAATCGCTTTGTCATTGCTTTCTCTATGCCCCCAAGTGTTTTTTTACTTGAAATGCAATACATGATAAATTATATATTGTATGGTTAATTATACATTGATGTAATCCTTGCTTTCTGAAATGCATGTCTTATATGCTAAAAGACATATATTTTTACTAATCTTACTGTTGTTTAATCAAATTGAATTGTTACTTGATGAGTGTTAATTGTTTTTTATAATGCACTTTAAAATTAAAGTATATCGACTTTCATGAAAACATAAGTAATGAAACTATTTATGGAAGACACTCTTTGGGTTGATACAAGTGTAGTTTAAGGATATACATTATGTATTTAGAAGGCAAATAGATTGGATTAACTAAAAATGTTGTTGTGTAATAAGTACCAGATTACATTTGAGAAGTAATATGTCCAGCACTGTGCATGATATCATCCATTTACAGCGTTTTACAGTGTCCCATAACCTTCCTGTCAACATGCAGAGCCCATTATTTAATCAGCAGAAAGCTGGATGATGATTTTATTATTGGTGTTGGGTGGCTGTTACACAAATATCCCAATCGTGGCCATTTGCCAAGTCACTCCCTTTTTAAATACAGAACACCAATTCCTGCAGTAAACAAACAGTGAGTGGCGCTGTGCATCAAAGAATACCCATACATTACTGATTTGCCTCAAATCGGGTTCTGTGGATTCGTATGCTGTTTTTCCCTTAAACAGGGCATATTTAATAAAATGGATACCGGTGGATTTAACACTTCTCTTAAAAAATAAATTAAATGCATAAATAAAATAACTTGGGGGAGTACTTAGTCTGTAAGTTATTAACGGAATCCCGCAGGGTTTTGCCTTGGGACCAATAGAGCTTTCGCCCCCCATCATTCCTCGCAACTGACACTCCTCCGTGCAGTCGCATAGAATCAACAGCTTCTTTCACACCGAGGATGAGGAGGATGCCACACATGTAGAAGAGCATGATAGACCGCGCTCACGAAAGAGATCGTCTGTGGATTCGAACAGTTGTGAATGAAAGACGTGAAGACAAACCAAGAGGACCTGGGCATTTTTTTACCAGGCTGTAATTTCTCAAGGCGTGAATTCGCTCCTCCAGTCTCTGTATGCTGAGAATTAACGAGACTTTCTGTCCCGGTGACATATAGACAAAACGCTATTCATGTTGCAACCTCAAGCTTCATGACAATGGATTATTCGCTGTTATTATACAGCCTTTGGGTTCCCGTTATTCTCGCTGTTGAGGGTAAGTGTAAACGCTCTTTGTTACACGGGGCTTCTCGGTTTCCGAGATGGTATAATGGTCATCAGTTGGCTATTCCTTTTCTGAAATAAATAAATAAATGCAGAATATGTAATAACAAAAAACTGTACAGGACTAAAGCTTGTAATTTACGTACCGCGTGGCTGTTCGAGCTCGAAAACTTCGCGTTCGACAAAAACTTGAATGCCTTTTATTCTTCGGGCAGTTGAATATGCAGTCGGCTGCAAATATGAGTGCGTTTAAAGTGAACAAATAAAAACAGAGAAGAGATTGTGAGCCTTACTCGTAGCAATACCATGGCTTAATGTGTCAGTTTCTGAATCATCACTAAATGTATTGTTCTGATATCCAACGGTATGTTTCTGAGAAATGTGTGGAATTCTATTTCTGAAGCTTTACACAGACCAGTGAGATGTTTGTGTAATGCCATGTCGATGTATTGATACAGACGATGCTGTTTGTCCACATGCTCCGTGCCTTTGTTATTAGGCTACGGTGTGTAGGCTATATGAACACACCATACCACAGACTAAATCAATTCGATTAGTAATCGTTGTGTTAAATGAAGACGTTCTACATCCAAGCATCTCTTTAATTTGCTTGGAAGTGTTGAGTCTTGTGAGGTTGTGATCAGTGTTCTGCTTTGATCATTGCTGTATTTAAAAAAAATCCCATGTAGTTGTTATATTTTCACATTGCTTTGTGCTGCTTGTAACACATGGTTTAGGATTGCTGAAAGCCCCCTGTTGCTCTGGTGTGACACATTTCACCCTAAAGGCTTTTACCCAGATAGTGATGATAGCAGCATCACTTCAGTGTAATTGCCACACATGTTAATTGGCTTGCATGATCACAGCTGTTCAAGGAAGAAACTAGGTGAGAAAAAGGAGTCACTTCAAAGTTACAATGCATTTCCAAACTCAGTTGCGATTTAAAAAAACAGTGGTGAGGTGAAACGTGCCAATATTGAGCCTAGGTGTGGTTTCGGAGAAGCTATTGATACCTTTGAGGTTTGTTGAATTCACACTGTTATGAATAGGTTAGTCCCCCCATCATATGTTCTAGCCCTCAAACCCTCAAATGTAATTTATATATATATATATATATATATATATATATATATATATATATATATATATATATATATATATATATATATATATATATATATATATATATATATATATATATATATATATATATATAAAGATTTGTAAAATCAATTGTTTTCATATTTGTTAAAAAAAAATGCACACTGGCAAAAAGTCTCGCTTTCTTGTAATTTAATGCTTAGGAATTTTTAATTTCATATTCAAAACAAGTTGCTGCTAGGCAAAAACAAGACTGTTCCCTGTTACAAAATGACAGTCTCAAGGCAGGATTTTGTTACATATTTCTAGCACTGATACATGCTTAGCTGGCATCATTACGCACCTTGGTCATGTCCCAATGATTCGTAACTACTGTTGAGCCAGATACTCCTTCACCTTGGCCTTGACTACCTCGATTCTTCATCAGTTTCAGCATCAGGATCTTAATCGATAGTGTGTGTGTGTGTGTGTGTGTGTGTGTGTGAGAGAGAGAGAAGGTGTTTCACTCATAGGCCTAGTTTCTGAGCAGGTTTCTTAACAGACTACATTAGATACACTTCCAATGGAGGTCAAGTGTGCCCGGCACCTCACGACAAGAGGAAAAGTGTAAAGCTGCATCCAGGGTCCCCTGTGTCAATTCATTCAATCTGTCAGAAGCCTTCCAGGCACTATGATGTATAGATATAAAACAAACGAGAAGTGTTTTAGCTCTGTTAGTGGTTGTCATTACTGTAGATTATATTACTGTTATATTATATTACTGTGATTATTTTTCTGGTTTTGTTATTACATTGTTATTACAAGATAACACAGCTATAATCACGCACCTTTTTTTTGCATTTCGCTGCACTGCTTTCCCATTGTTTTTCTATGTTAAATTAATGTGTTTGTTTCGCTCACATCTAGCGTTTTATGCAGTGTTTCGTGCATGACGGGTTATAAAAAGGCTTACATTTTTTTGAAAGTCGCATCTTTATACCTTGCTTTTTCCCATTCCACTACACTGTGACATTTTTAAATGTAAAAACTCTGTGTGAATACCTGTTAAACTGACTGTCCGAGAATATATTGCACAATGCGTATACAAATAATTGATGTGAACTAGTAGCATACCTTGCTTGTGTTGTGTCCACTGCACATCACTTTTGTAAATGCACAATGTTAAGTGCGACTGACATGTACACATTCTGGACGATACCAAACTATCTGTCACATATCTGTTAGTGCGATTGGACTGGATTTGTAGGATTTCGGACTAAAGGCTCATTCATACCAAGATAAGTAACTATAATGATAACCATGTTCCACACCATGTCTTGTCATCTGTTTACATTGCTGTTATGTCATCTGCCACTTTAAATGCTTAAGTTATTTAAGGTGTAAGCATTCTGATTGGCTGTCAATGTTTTTATCATTCAACAGCTGGAGAAAAAAAGAAGTCATACAGTCATTTTTATCAATATAATGATAATTAGTGTCATTAGCGTTATAGTTGTGATGTATGCCAAGCTGTTTTGATTTTTATTCATTTCCAGGATAGGATTTCTTGATATTTAATTTAATTTTCACTAGTTAAAATGCTAATTCTTGATATCAGGAAGTAGATTTCTACTAGTAACATCACAGACAATTCTTGATATCAGGAATTACATTTCCACTAGTAAAAATGTTAGTTCTTGATATCAACAATGATGTCATCACTCACAGAAATCGAATTATTGATATCAGGAAATAAACTCATTGGTTAACAACATATTCTTTACTTCAATGAGCTCATTGTTTCTGCCTTAAATTAATACACTGCTTAAATTAATACATTTTTAGCTAATAGTGTGATTTGTATATGTACGTTTCTGAAATACATAACTTGGACGCAGTCAACTCTGATAACAGATCACTCTAAATTGTACTATAGAAACATGCATTTTCTGTAAAGCTGCTTTGAGACATTATATATTGTGAAAAGCTCTATACAAATAAATGTGAATTGAATAGAGCTGGTAAAAGTATAATTCTGTATTTTCACTAGTTAAATGTCACCATAGGCTGCCATTCAAATTCAATTGTTGGTATCAATAATTTATTTCTTACTAGTTGAAATTCCAAGTACACATATCATAAATACAATTCTTACTAGTAAAATCCAAATTTTTGATATCAATAATTATATGGTTACTAGTAAAAATATAAATTCCTGATATCAAGAATTAATTTGTCATTAGTTGAAATGTTAATTATTGATATCTCTTAATGTATTTCAATGTTACATTTGTTATTTCTGATATCTGAAAATGTATTTCTGATATCAATAATTAGGAGAGTAATTTCAGATATCTAACGTTGTCACTAGTAACAATCAAATTATTGATTTCATTTTTACTAGTAGTAATTCAATTGTTGATATCAAGAACAGACATTTGCACTAGTAACCACATAATGATTGATATCAAAAATTATGTGACGTTGATATTTCTGATATGTGAAACTGGAATTTCAACTAGTAAGAAATCAATTCTTAATATCAACAATTGAGTTTAAATGGCAGCCTATGGTGACATTTGAATAGCGAAAATTGAATTGCTAATATCAAGATTTTATATGAATAAAAGTCAAAATGACTTGCCATATGTAATGTGTACATCGATCTCATAGCATTTAACAATTATTAAAACTTGAAGGGGCCTTGAAGCTTTTACATGACTATTTCTCTATTTCTGACTGAAAACAAATGTTTAAAGCGCATATTTATATGTCTTGTTTTAAAACAAATAAGGGGCATTGTTATTTCCCTCCAACTAACGCTATAAAAATGCCTTTAATGATTGTTTGCTTTTCTTTATAGTTTTACATTCTGAAAGTGTAGCGGAGTTACTAAAGATTTCAAAGAATAATGAGATGTTTTGTATATCTGCTGACTGTGCAATACAAAGTTTCAAAGAACATCCTGTACTCTCATTTGTGTGAAACAGACTGCAATAAGCTGCTTTGTGTAAAACTGATGAAAATTATGACGTTGTTTTCCACGATGCAGCCAAATGCACAGATGCAAAGAGCCTTGAGGAAAGACTGAATGCGATCATAAGGAATTGATCAAAGCATCAAAAGATTGCCCCCCCCCCCTCCCCAATTTTATGAATATTTCACACAGCGAGATGCCCTTACAGCTATTTCATCACACAATTAACTCTCTCTGTGATTTACAGCACTGTTAAAGCAAGGTGTAGCTACAATCCACATAAACACCATGTGTGCTTCGCATACACGTATTTACCGGGGCCTTAATCAGCTAAGTTGATGTTCTGCTCTAAATATTCCATGGGTTTGCTCGCAGATGTGTGCGTGTCACATTAATTTGAAGCGAGCGCTCGGCTTCATTGAACGGCGACTTACAAAGTGAATAAAACATTTTCATGTGCGGTTAATTTGCGGAAGCTGGCTCATGCAGTTTTGCTCCACTGATCGGAGTGTATTTAGAGAACAGCGAGCGCCTGGGATGCAGAATGTCACTGTGCTGTGCAGCATCCCCACGGTACGCAACAGGATCTGTTCTCAGATCAGCCACAGGCCAGAGCTGGAGTGGGTAGATAAATGCGGATCGCATTATTAGTGTGCGGAGTGAAAACAGTGATTAGGCCTTCCACAGACTATGCAGGGAATTCAAATGAGTGAAGTGCTTTGATATGTAGCCGGTTAAATTACAGTTTTTAGCACGGTGGTGATGCTCTGTTGTGTTTGGAATCGAGGCTGCTGTTGTCGAAGCCTCATTGATTGCCTGTTTTGCAGAGACTCTTATGGACAGCAGGTGGGCAACTACAGAGCTGGCGTGGACCACCTATCCAGAAAGCGGGGTGAGTGTTGTAGAATTTTCCTGTCTGTAATTGTCCGTAAGGGTGGACATTAATCAACCCATGCATTGACTGGAAAATGGCATTTCTGTTTACCCTATAACCACTCCAAAATCTGACAAGCTGAATATGAGCCAATCTGAAAATATGAAATGTTCAAAGTCCCCGTGGTCAATAATTCTATCCCTTAAAACTCATCTTTGATCACCAAACTGACATATTTACAAACTTTTTTTCCTGTGAAAATAATGTCTTCGTGCCTTAAAGTAGCTTGAATTTAAATCTACACCCTTGCTTCATTTAGTATGCATACCCCTGAATATGCTAATTAACCCCGCCTCCACTCACTCACTCACTCACTCACTCACTCACACACACCAGTTCAAAGACTCACTCGGTCAACTTTTATGCAAGTTACTTTAGTAAACGCTGCACAAAGGTATTGCTCTTTACAACGTCTGACACATAACCATGATTGATACGATTAGCCTTTGGCTTGACTACGTTATCAAACAGCTAATAATGTGTTGCTAATGTAACACAAACCATGTTCCCGTTCACCATCTCAGTCTACCTTCTAAATATCAGCATCCTTAGAAATGCTTTGAACATCATAGACCGTCAGTGGAGAAAGGCTTATAGTTCATCATAACATCGTAATATATATTATACACATAATTCTCCCGCTATATTGCTAAATGTACCTGATTTTTCATATCAACAGAAAAATATACCGGGATAACCTGGCTATTTTTGAGACTGCCCTGCTTCACAGCATAGTAATGATATGCTAAAGCCCGCCCGCACGTTGACGTGAATGGTTACAAAGTAGTTTGTGACTTAAGAAACTTCAGGGATTTCAAACCGTGTTTTTGAGAGTCTTTGGTTCACTGCCTTTGGTTCACTGCCACTAGAGAAAATACTCAGCAATGGTGTTGACTTATGAATCGGGACATGGTTTGTCTTAAAGCATATTAAAAACACCACATAGACATAGAAATAACATTAAAAACTTGATTTTAACTACAGGGAGTCTTTAATACATGGATCAATGATGAAGATTGTGAAGATTTTCAGAAAAGTTTCAGTTTAATGAAATTGGCATTTGCCATCAAGTAATATTCTAGCTTAATGCATTCTTTTTTATCAACACTTGAATATGGGCTTGTTTCATAAAAAAGCAGCATTAAAAAAAAAGCTGCGAAAATCACGTTTTTTCAAAGACTATGTCTGGATCGGATTCAGAATGATGCTCAAAACACGATCTAACTCGACAGTAGATTGAGTCCATCACCACCCCACAAAGCTTCAGAGTCCTATAGCTTGTCCTGGGTCGACATTTCATTCGGTAACATTATAGGCAGTTTTGAATAATATGCTGTTTAATGTTTGATGATCTAATTATTTTACATATGCGTATGATTACATATGCTATCGCTTGTTTCTGCTTCTTCTTCACATGTGTTTGCTCAGTTGGGGATACTACATTTTCAACTAAATATTCAAATACATTTTCAACTATATTACTGATCTGCCCGCATTGTAACTATATGATAATTGAAATGAGCTGGATGACATCACCGTTTTCTCCAGAGGGTCTGTACAGCCGAATCAAATTCTGTTGCATTATTTTCCTGTTTAACATTGTGAAGCTGCTTTGAAACAATCAGCATTGTAAAAAACGCTATATAAATTAATGTGACTTGACTTGACTTGACTTGAAGAGATTATGTACAATTTCAGAAGATGCGTTATAGCGCCCCCTACCTTATAACAGTGAAAACAATGGAAAGACGGAAAATTCCATTGATGGCAGGAAAAGAGTTAATTATTGCTTTCATTTTCAAACATGTTTAAGGCAAAAAAGTTAATGTTTTTGTTTTTACAAATATCATGAATTATTCATTCATATATAGATTTTTGGGGAATTGCACCACATGGCATTTTACAACCTGAATCTTGAAGGTCAAATGATCTAATATTTTAATAAGATCAATTGATCTTGGCACACAGTCAAGAAGGTCCTCTCTATGATATGTTGTTAATGGCCTCCTTTCGTTTGTCTTAACAAGACAAATGAGGGGAGGCCATTAACAAGAATAATCACTCTCAACCTCTCTGTTTGCAAGAATGTACTTATGTATGCTGGAGACTAACAGCAGCAGTTTATTTTACACATGTGACTGATGAAGAAATTAACCACCGCGATTCTGACCTTAAGCCTGACACCCAGCACCCAAATCCACTCGCTCCCGTACTATGATTTGTCTTTGGAATGTGCATGCGAAGTCAGTCAATGGAAATGATGGGTTGCCATGGCAACAATCTTAAGCAGCTCAGCCCTTTCCGCAGTCTTGTGCTCGATGTCTGGCATCTCAAAAGGCATGCATCATCATAAGTAATGTGTTCCTTCACACCTGGAGATAAACACATGCTACCACTCGCTGCGATGCCTCTTAATTGTGTTGGGAGGAGTTCAGGGAACCCAAATGTCACTTTTGAGAAAGCATTTCTATTTACCCTAACCACCGACATGAATTTAATTGAGCATTTGAGTCGTTCATTATTCCTACTTCCATTTAGTGCTGCTTCGGGGCACGACTTAAAAGTATCAATCAATAGATCTGGATTTTATTATTTTTATGTTTTGTGTGACAGTGTCCTAATCAGACATGACGCAACACTTTTCCAGTGAGAATTTGTTGTTCCCTATTGAATGCCAAAATGTGACGTGATTTTACAGCCAATCCCAAAATATGAGATGTTTAATATATGGATCAATGATAAAGATTGTGAAGATTTTAGAACATTTTCAAGAAAAGTTTGAATTTAAAGTTAAAGTTAAAGTGAATTTGAAGTTAAAAGTATGATTTTCCTTTGAATTCATGTGAGTTTACACATCTTAATCATTATTTTCATTTTAAAAAATGTTTAAGGAATTTTTTGTTTTTTATCATGAATATCATGAATTATATATATTTTTGGGGAAATATTTGGGTAGTTGCACCACATGACATTTTATTACCTTGGAGGTAAAATTATCTAATATTTTAATATGATCAATTGATCTTGACACACAGAAGGTCCTCTCTATGATATGTTTCCTGTTTTTATGTTTTTTTCTGCATCTTTTTGCATGTTGGTTGCACCACATGACAACAGTTTTTTTTTAAAACATTAAAAAGCAATGAAGCAATATTTTTTTCAAAGAAATAATAATACAAGATTATGCCAAATTACCTTTAAGGGCTTTTTTCATTTTGATATCAGGACAGTTCAGTATCATCCTTACATTTTTGAAAAATATCAAAATGATTTATAATTCAGAAGCCTGGGCTGGGCTGGACTTGCCTAGTGTAGTATTTCAAACCAAGCAAGTGACTGTCCTGTCACAGCTGAATGGTACGCATACCTCGGGTCTTCATTCACTACCCTCCTCATTCATTTTTTTAAGTTAGACATCAACCTTCTTATTATTCCTCAATCAATTCATTACAAGCAATTATGTTGTCACAATACTGGAATTTCTAACTTCGCTACGATACCTAAAAAAGTATCGATATTCGATACCATTTTCGATACCACGGGGGAAAAATGCTGCATATAGGCTACTGTCAAATAGATATTTTTATAGGCTATAATTTCTTTTTTTGTCCGTCTATTAAAAGTCTAGGTGATAAAAAATTTCTTCTGAAGAGATCACTTTATATGTTAAAGCTTTTAAGGTTTTTCTCATATATAAACGTTGATCAATTACCATTACAATTATCTTACAAATATTTGCTAACTAATTGTGTTGCAATAGCTACAACACAAGCAAGCTTGATTTCAAATTGATTTTAAAAAGACGAGTAAACAGTAATAAAATAAGAACAAATAAAAAAATGACTAACAATAGCACAAATAAATACAATAGAATAAAGATACAAATTAAATAGACTGCTTTATTTTTTCTGGTAGGTCTAACAGTATTCAGGTAAGAAACTGAATTTTAAAAAAAACTAAGTAATCAAATTTAAAATAACACTGGATAATCTTCATTATAAAAAATTAAATACAGAGTTACACAAGTTAATCAGTCAAGAGCAGTAAGTGATCTTTTTTTAGCAGTAAGTTTGTCTTTTTGTAGTTATACTTTTTGTAATAATAAATAACTGCTGTCCCTTTAAGACCAGACGCACACATGGATCCCAAAAACTCCTGTTACACATTCTTCTGAACTGTTTACGACTGTGTTTACGTTAATACTCACCAAGATGGACATTGAGACCATTTTTGAGTGTATTTGACCATTAATAAGCTGGAAAAAGGAGCTAATTTTTGCCCTTGTAGGCGGCTTTACGGTACTCTTCAGATGCGAGCGCGAAATCTGCGGGAATGAGTAGAATTAATGTTAAGTGCAATCCCGCGCAAAATTCAGACCCGTCACGCCAACACTAACACGCAGTCATGACAAAAAATCCAGCAGAAGACGCGCTCGCCGTGTTCAGAGGATTAACACTTGAACCGCCAGAGGTCGCTGTATACCTAAAACCGCCAACGGGTAAAATTTACCCATGCAGATTATTACTGTATTGATACAGCTAAAAAACTTAATATATCACTGTATTATGCCACTGTCTTCACAAAGTAATGTATAGAGTCATGAAATGATTATTTTTAGTCATCAACTATGTTTTTGTCCTGTTGTTTTATGCTATTTTAAGCAGGCTACACTAATCACTTTTTGGTGACTATTGGCTAAACCAGCCTGCAATGACGACGAAAATTATATGGAAATAAATACATATTTGGGTGGTGTAAAATTATAATAAAATGTAATTAATCCCATATTAAGATAACCCATGTTATTTAAATTACTAAAATACCCTAAATAGACAATGAAGAGCAATAATAATTCACAGCACTGCATAAGTAGGCTATGACAACTTATGATAAGGATAACATACGATTTCAAGCGCACAGTTTGACCTAATTAATTATTCATTTGTATATTTATATCATTTATAACTTGAATAAGAGAACAACACCAATAAACTTGGGATAATCATGAAAAAAAAAAATTATTCATACCATCATATCAGATTTTTTTTATTTTTATTTCAGGAAACGGGCAGACTTGAATAAATAGCAACACAGTAGCAAACAATACTTAATTTAAAAATTGCAAAACAAAAATTTATAATTAATCCAAAGTCTGAACATTTATATATAGGCTAAAACATCTTTATTTGACCGTGCATTGTGTGGCTGTTTACAGTAAGCCGACACGTTGCTCAAACACAGCGTGAAAATAGAGGAATTATATAGGGGTAAATTTGACCCGCTGGCGCTTATAGATATAAATGCCCCGTTTTTAAATCTGGTTTTATCTAAACAATTTTTAACAACAGGGGATTGTAAATAACACAGTTTTAGTAAAAGTCAGTGACTGGGAGACTTGGATATTTTTATTGGAAATCTGTTATGTAGATTTGAAAAACAGCCATGGGTAAATTTTACCCCGTGGCGGTTCTAGTGTTAAACGGACTGAATGAGAGGAGGCGGGTGCGTGTCAACTCGCTGTCGGTCGGAGAGGAGACCGCGGCTGGTATCGATACTGTAGAAAAGGAATATCGTATCATTTCAGATATTTCAGTATCGATACATATCAAAATATCGATATTTTTGACAACACTACAAGCAATATAACAAGAAAAAAACAGGAAAATTATAAAAGAATGCCTGTTTTCCCATTCACTTTTTGTAAAAATTGTATATGGTCACTAATGACCTGAGGTGTGTAACAGTGTTAGTATTTCTTCTGCACAACAATAATTGAATCTTTGATGACTGAATAAGTGCAATTCAATTCACTGTCTGATACACAATGATGAAGTGACGTTTCACTCATAGTTACCTCAGGCAGAAAACAAAAGAATATGAAGTATCATCAGCAAAACTTGAAATGGCTCAGTGATTTACTTGCAGAGCAAGTATGTATGTATGTATCATTATGTAATAATGATTGGGAAAACATTTGTGCATTTAAGGGTTAAAAAGATTTTTATCACATGCATCTTTATTACATTGCGCTTGGTCAGGACACTCTGTTACATTCAATAGAGACTATATACAAAGAAGGATTTCATTATAAAGAGTGAGGAAGGTCACAAGTTATAGCCTCACTACGTTCCAAGTTTTCCTTGTTTCTTTGGAGGGAGGCAATGCTGTATGACCTTAAATGATAAATTACACTGCGCTAGATGCAGTTACATTTCAAGAAAGTTCATTGTGCAGTCAGTGACAGTATTGTATGCCCTTCTCAGTGGGAGGAAGTGAGTGGATACGATGACCACTTGAGCCCCATCAGGACATACCAGGTCTGTAACGTACTGGAGCCCAATCAGAACAACTGGCTCCGGACAGACTTCATCCCCCGTCGAGGAGTCCTTCGAGTCTACGTGGAGCTCAAGTTCTCTGTGCGGGACTGCGGCAGTATTCCCAATATTCCCGGTTCCTGTAAGGAAACCTTTAATCTCTTCTACTATGAATCGGATGGAGACATGGCCACAGCAAGCAGCCCGCCTTGGAGGGAGAATCCCTACGTCAAGGTTAGCCAGAATGATGACTTCTTTTAATTTAAGATGTGTAATGATACATTTTGCAATGTTTTGGTGAATAGTGGTATTTTCACTATTTACTTGGGAATATAACACATATTTAAAGGGATAGTTTGGCAAAAAACTAAAATTCTATCGTTTACTCACCCTCATGCTAACCTGTATGACTTTCTATCTTCTGTGAAACATAAAAGAATATATTATATCAGTGGGGTCCAATATTATTTCATGAGTCATACTGGTTCAAGATGTTGTCATTACCATTGTTCAGCAAATTTTCACAAGAAAAATCCAGTATTTTCGAATTAGGAAATCACACAACAGGGAATTTCGTAAGAAGGTGAAATATTTAGCCAAAAATGATCTAATGTGACCACAGCTTTGGAAAGACTTTAGAAGTAAATGATGCACAAACGTCCAATTGAATGTCTTTACCTAATCTGTTGTCTTTTGTCCCAGGTGGACACCATTGCCCCCGACGAGAGCTTCTCATTGCTGGAATCAGGAATTGTCAACACCAAAGTACGGAGCTTCGGTCCTCTTTCCAAAGCTGGTTTCTACCTGGCCTTCCAAGACCTGGGCGCCTGCATGTCTCTCATCTCCGCCAGGGTCTTCTTTAAAAAGTGCTCCACCACCATTGCCAACTTTGCTGTCTTCCCTGAGACGGCCACTGGTGCCGAGGCCACCTCTCTGGTCATCGCCGCCGGAGCCTGTGTGCCAAACGCCGCTGAGGAATCTGTTCCTCTAAAGCTGTATTGTAACGGAGATGGAGAATGGATGGTTCCCGTGGGAGCGTGCACCTGCATGCCGGGCTTTGAGCCGGCCAAGAAAGACACTCAGTGCCAGGGTAAGTGTTTGGCTTCTTTAAATCTGGGGAAAGTGGATTCTGGATAAAGCTTTTGAGTGTATGCTGGCAGATGCTACAATACGGATTATAAAATGAGCATGGAAGCATTTCAAAGGTTACTTGCAGGTCAGAGAGGTTTTATTATCCTCTTTCATGCAGTCACTGGCAATGCTAATTTTTAAAACACATACCTCACACTGAATATGATCGTTTTGCTAATTTTTTTTTGCCACATTAAATTGCCACAGTGAAAAAATTGTGTTGAAAAGGCGTGGACAGGGTCATTTTTGCGGCTGACCTTATTGCATATGCATTTGTAGGATTTTTCAGGCACAAAATTTATGGGAGGAGAGTATTTAAATGAATCACACAATGTGATTTATTAAGGTTTGTGCTAACCATTTTACTAATATTTGCGTCATTATTTACTGCCCAAAAAAAGCATGTCTTAAACTGTTAACTGGTAGATTTTGTTTGTCATGGAACACAACAGAAGATATTTTAAAGAATGTTGGTAATCAAACAGTCGACAGCTCCCAATGATTTCCATAGTATTTTATTTCCTACTATGGAAGTCAATGGTTATTGTCAACTGTCTGGTTATCAACATTCTTCAAAATATCTTCTTTTGTGTTCAGCCGAAGAAAGAAACTCATACAGGTTTGGAACAATTTTTAGAAAGTAATGACAAATTATCCCTTTATAACACACATACACAATTTAAACCATATTCACCCAAAAATGAAAATTCATTTACTATATTCCATTTAATAGAAATAAATTTTATTTGTGACCCTGGACCACAAAACCAGTCATAATGGATTTTTTATTTTAATTGAGATGTATAGATCATCGGAAAGCTGAATAAATAAGCTTACATTGATGTGTGGTTTGTTAGGATAGAACAACAATTTGGTCGAGATAGGCTACAACTATTTGAAAATCTGGAATCTAAGGGTGCAAAAAAATCTAAATATTGAGAAAATTGCCTTTAAAGTTGTCCAAATGAAGTCATTAGCAATGCATATTACTACTAATAATGATTGTTTTATATATTTACGTTAGGAAATTTTCTTCATGGAATATGATCTTTACTTAATATCCTAATGATTTTTGGCAAAAAAGAAAAATCGATAATCTTGACCCATTCAATGTATTGTTGACTATTGCCACAACTATAACTATGGCAATATGTACAAGACTTATGACTGGTCCTGGGTCACATTTGTGAGTAGTCCCATTAACAGTTTTTATGAAACATTTATGGTGCCTTTTTTGCCATTTTGGAGCTCCACGCCCCATATCCCTTTTCACTTTTATTAAATGCCAGTACATTCTCTATTTGTATTCAGTAGAAGAAAGAAAGTCATATGGGTTTGACAAAAAGAAGTGTTATAAGACTATTCTCTAATTGGATTCCTCTTTGCATTCTGGGGTTAAAAGGCCAAAACTGCTAATAGGATTTTTAGGTGAATATGAAAAGGCCAGAATTTAGGAGCTCAACAAGGCTAGTATTGCCTGCCAGTCCAGAATCTGGAGTCTCTCGAGCAGTGAGAACAATGCGAGGATTCGTCCGTACTGATCCACAGTCTCTCCGCAGACCTTATCTGGGCTGAACACAGAGGAGAGAGAGTCTCAGTAATGGGTGGAGGACTGCAGTGGTGTCAGAGAACAAAGCTGCCAACAGCGCAGCCCACAGCTTCCATTGACACATCTGATAGGGTCCTAACAGAGCGATATACCAGAGACGGATGGTGCGGCAGAAGGCGAGACCAATTCTCAAAATCGAGTCTGGGAGAGTAATGGGGAAAATTAAAAGATAGACTATAGAGAGAGAGAGTGAGCGGGGGAGGAGAGAGGGAGCGCGAGCGAATGATGAGGTGGGCTCAGAGTAATAAAATGTGAATTGGACGGGCCTCCTGGACTGTTCTCTGGGAAGGAACTGGTGGACAGAGGGGAACTTCCTTTGAGATTGCCAGTATGTGGCGGCTCATTTGTTTCCATCTGGTTGTTCAAGGTTAAGAGCTTTCTTTAAAGGACTGATAAACGACTCTCCCGGGCCGCGCTATACAGCCGTGAGATGCGCCGTGGCCAATGGAGAGTGCGTCTAATTTCCTTTATCACCTTCCAGCCTTAATCCGCACACACACAGAAGGGAAACAGCCAAGCCCAGTTAACATTTATCTGTCAGGTTGGGCATGTTCTCACTTTTTTCTCTCTCTCTCTTTCACAAAGCTCTTCCAGTCTCATTCTCGCGCTCGGTCTGAATGCGGAACGCCACGCGTGTTTAGGTTGAGAGCAGGGGCCACTCGCTCGGATTTTCCACTGTCTTATTACACTAGCCGTGAAGCGATATGTGTCATGGGAGGAATACTGAAGACGATTTTTTTTCTGTATGTGCTATAATTCACCGGTGGTGATACAAGCAGGACACATTTCTCAGCATGGTCCCCATTAACTGCAGCATTTTGTTTGGAGATATGGGTGTGGTGGCTTGTTTACAGGAAAAACAGAGCTTTGTGAAAGCTGCAGATTACTCAGCCAGACTGTAACATCAGCCATTTTCTTTCAGAAGAAACTGACTGACTTTAGTGCGTCATTAAAGCACAGTTTGGCCTCGGTGGTGCGGTTAGCAAACTAACTTTATCTGAGCTTGGGTGATTCGTTATTATAAAAAAATGTGCCGTATTCTGAAGTGTGTCATTTTTGCAATGGAAAAAATATTTTATTCCAGTGATCTGCAGCTGGTTCATGATCCAGAGTTTACCTTGGATATCATGTGGCGACATGGTTTTAGGATTTTCGTTGTCTTGACAATGAAGTTATGGTGTGGCACTTACAATGGAAGTGAATGGGGACACATTTTGGAGGA
This sequence comes from Gobio gobio, assembly GCF_949357685.1. NCBI lineage: Eukaryota > Metazoa > Chordata > Actinopteri > Cypriniformes > Gobionidae > Gobio > Gobio gobio. Next base: position 23,875,709 of record NC_137102.1, on the reverse strand, counting down.
TTTAAAAGAGTAAAGGCCCATTCACACAAAGAACGATAAATATAAAGATAACTATAACTATCTACTGCTTTAAATTTCAAGCTCGTTACAGCATTATGGATTAAAGTTTTTATCGTTCAACATCAGCTGGATAAAATCGTTCTGAAAGTGATTCCAACGATATCGTTTCTCTGTGCCATTATTGTTATAGCTGTGGTGTGAACTATGCTATTCTTTAATACTGAGAACGATTTTTAGAACTATATCTTTATAGTTATCGTCCTTGGTGTGAACAGCCTTAAAGCTTATAATATAGAAACACTAACTTCTATATTTTATTTGAGTTGTAAAGTTGTTATTTTTACTGGCGTTTTAGGGTCATGGCAATGAAGTGAACTGGATATAACTTTATATCGAACTTTATATCGTTGAATTATTTCCTAAATGATGTTTCAGACTAAAATCATGTTAACACAGATTTTTTAGCTTTTTTTGGCTATACTTGTGATTGGTCCCATTCTGTTCCATTGTGTCTCAATGATGTGAAAAATGTGTAATCTCTTTTAGAAGAAAATTTGGGACTTAAAAAAATGTTGCAGTATCCAGCATTATGCCACAAATGCTGTGAATTGAACATGTATTGAATCTTGAATGGCCCGTTAATGAGCTACATGTGTTTAGGTTGACTCAGTGATGTTACATTTTCATTTATTTTTTTGACAAAAATCGATTTAGAAGTTTTGGGTTAACCTTTTTTATTGTATTACATAAGATGTCACTTGTATTTCACTTTGCATAATATTTTTGCAGTTCATTTTTGAAAATGTCATAGCGTAACACCTTTTTTGTTCTTTTAGCGTGCACCCCAGGGACCTTCAAATCCAAACAAGGCGAGGGTTCTTGTATGCCGTGCCCTTCCAACAGCCGGGCCAGCTCTAGGGCGTCCAGCATGTGCCCTTGTCAAAACGGCTACTACCGCGCTGACAGCGACCCCCCTGACACAGCCTGCACTAGTAAGTGATGACCATCAGTGGCACTTGTTAAATTAAGATAGCTCCCACATTGTGCTAATTGTATGTTGAAAAGGTCTGCTCTGTGCATTCGCCCCCTTTGATGTGGTGACTAATGACACGGAAAAGCATGTTGATAAAAAGGTCATGATCGCTAATGTAAGCCCGTCGGTTCTCAGCATCTAACGCATAAAGAGTGCGATTATAACTAGTTAGCTTCAGCGCTGTTGAGTCTTGACACATGGGTTTAATTGGAAATATCACATGAATTCACACATTGATGCAATGTGTTGCAAAAGCCCCCGGTTGGAGAGGGTCTTTTGAAACATTTTCAGGAAGCCTGAATGTTGTTTATAATTTATGTATTAAAAAAAAAAACTGGATTGTGCTGGAGGTATGCAAAATAAGAGAGAATTTTTTTCCTTTTCAATAATTGTAACCGAAGGTTCCAGTTCCTTAGGCAGTTGTGTTTTGAAAATCCAGCCTCTGGATTTAATTAGTTTACATTATGATTCACTGAGCAAGATTCATTGGTTATAGATTTGACCCTGACAAGTTTACTACTGAGTGTATCGTAAATCCCAGTTATACATTTTTGAAACAAAAATGCAAGAATAATTAGATAATTTAACCAATGACTCCCTGACTTTAAGCATCCTGATTTTTTTAATTAGTGTTGAATTACTGTTTAACGATCTACAAAACTAAGGTATTTTTTTATTCCTGACTGAACATATACTGTAGGATATGTGCAGAAAATGTTTCACTCCAGGACATTGTATTAAATTATACATATTCCAAGTATAACACTTCACGGTTGTCTTCCTAGGTGTTCCCTCGGCTCCTTTAAATGTGATCTCCAGTGTAAATGAGACGTCGGTGTCACTGGAGTGGTCCGAGCCACGAGATATAGGAGGGCGAAGGGACGTGGTGTATAATGTGGTGTGTAAAAAGTGCCTGCACGATGGCGGGTCCTGTGCGCGGTGTGACGATAACGTGGAGGTGTCACCGCGGCGACTGGGTCTGGCCGAGAGGCAGGCGGCGGTGAGGAATCTACAGGCACACACCCATTACAGCTTCGAGATCCAGGCTGTCAATGGGGTGTCCCCCAAGAGTCCTTCCTCCCCACAATATGCCACTGTCAATATCACCACCAATCAAGCAGGTGAGAGATTCATTTTCAATTGACAAATAAACCAGTAAACCACAGGTGCTTTTACCCCCCCAAACAGGTAAAATCACAGTAAAGCTCAGCCTTAAGTGGCTTATAGAGTTTATTAAATGGTGGCACAAGTGTCAATGACAAACAACAGCATCTTAAATTTAGAAAAGGAAAATTAAATGTAAAGCAAACATGCCAAGTTTTAAGAAATTCGCTTTTTGTAATCATGCTGGTTTTGAAAAACTATGCATATGGTTTAAAATGTTGTTGAAATTGTATGGTTTGAAAATTTATCACACAATTCTGAGGGAAAAAAAAGTATTTTTTCCCCTCAGAATTGGAATTGCAAGTTTAAATCTCGCAATTCGGACTTCTCATCTCCGAATTTTGAGATATAAACTTGCAATTGTGAGTTATAAAGTCAAAATTTATATCTTACAATTCTGACTTTATTTCTCACATTTGCAAGATAAAAAGTCACAATCCACTTTTAAATTGTTTTATTTTGTAGCGGAAAAAAGCTTCCATAGTTATTTGCTGTCCAAAAGTTGTAATTATTTAAGAAAGAATTATTAAAGATTATGTCAAACTACTTCACAAGGTTTTCTTTTTATCATCTTTCTTTTTTTAATGAGGCTTTTTTTCTTCATTAAATTATCAGGACAGTTGTATCATCCTACCATTTTGATACAACACACACACTCAAAAAATAACTAATTTTAATTCAGAAATTATAAACATGCTCATCATAGAAGAGGTGTTGGCCACTGACCCACAAGCAATATGATCTAGATAATTTCAGTAAATATTTTATTGTAATTTTAAATATTTTTACCCCTAAAATGTGATGAAAAGTAAAAAATATTTAGTTTATTATGCACAAGAATCAAAATACACTATTACAAAATTGCAGAATTGTGTTAATTTAGCCAATTAGGCCAAAAAACAGTAGAGATCAATATGCGTCTGTTATGCAAAAGTGCAAAAAGCCGTTTTTAGTTAAACTTTACTATTTGCATTTTGCATTTTATTTCCCTGCTGTCCATGCAATCAGAACAGACTAGCAACCAGGGGTCACGAGCCAACAGTTAAAAGTCACTGCCTTGAAGAATCTGATGTTATTCTAATAAAGTTATTCAACTTTTTCTCTCTCCATCTCTTAACACTTCCAGCTCCATCCGCGGTCCCCACTGTCCACTTAATGCGGGCCACAGCTGGCACTCTCAGCCTCTCCTGGCTGCCCCCAGAGCGGCCCAATGGCGTGATCCTGGATTATGAGATCAAGTACCAGGAGAGGGTGAGGAACTGCTGTGCATCTAAATCACCCCTGACTGAAGAACTCTTGAACCTGAGCCAGATGACATTACACCAGGCACCCAGCATGGGTTTAACTGGCGTGAGCTCAAAGTAACCCTGGCTCGACTTAAAGTGGAGTACAATGGAACAACAGATGGCCACTGGTCAAAACCCAATGGCTAATGCTAAAAAGAGTGGAGCTTAATTCGTCTATAGGATTTACTTGCTGCCGCGTGTTTGGATCACAGTTTTAGCCCTGGAATGTCTTTTCAAACACTTTTGATCCGCTAATTGCAGTGAAAACTGTTAGCTAAACATTCACTTAAAGCATTGAATGACTAGTCTAGTTATAGCCGTTCAGTGTGTGTTTTTCTTTTTCTCAGGGAGAGTCATTCTCGCACACGGTCACCGCCCAGCACACCTCGGCCAAAGTGGAGGGTTTAAAGGCTGGCACAGTGTACGCTGTGCAGGTACGCGCACGGACGGTAGCTGGGTACGGACGTTATAGCAGCCCAGTGGACTTCAGTACTAGTCTGTATGGTAAGGACACAGACGTTTTATTTCAGTTGCATCTGCTGCAAAGATACTGAGTGGCCAAGTGCATTTTTACAGGACAAACCATGTAAACCTACCCCTAGGAAAGAATTATCTCAAATCCGAATATCCGAATTGTTTCTCCTATAAAGATGCGTTTTGGTCAATCGAATCACAAGTGGATGATGTGTAAACAGGGTCTAAAATGCTTTGAGCTTGTCCACTTTTAAGCACTTCCAGAGGTAGTCGAAAACGCATTCGACCGGATTGCTTTTGTAGTATAAACGCTCATGTGGTGAAATGCGTTCGAACAGCCACAAAAGCACCTACTCTCCGCCTACTGACTTAATGCGTAAACATTATGGGAAGCGCGCTAGCCAGATGGGATTTAAACTTTGTTGGCTGGAGACCCAAGTTTGGTCTAAAGACAAAAAGCGTACCAAGCACAATGTTCTTTCACCATTCCTGATTTCTAACACACGCGTGGTCTTGCGTCTGTCAGAGCAGAAACGAACGCTAATGCTCTCTGTGTGTTTTTCCGTTGCCTCCGGGTGCATTCATTATGTAACCTGCGTGAGCTTATTTTATCCATTAGATCGAAATATCTCAAAAATCTCATACATTTACCCGCCCATAGACCCTCCCCTCGAAGAAATCAGGACAGAAGTGGTTGAAAGTGGACAAAAAAAGACTGATTAAAACACCAGGTGTAAACGTGTATGTGTCTCCCTCGTCTACTTGTGATCCGATCAACCAAATTGCATCTTAATACCAGGTGTAAACAGGGCCTCAGTGGCCAAGTGCATTTTTATAGGACAAACCCTGTAAACCTACCCAGAGGAGAAGATTATCACAAATGAGATCTCTGTAATATCCGAATTGTTTCTCCTAGACAGCACTGAGCTTAAATCTCCTGCTTCTTAGATATTTCTCCTGAGAAAAAGACCCCAGAAATGTTGCATGCGTCAAAGAATTCAGTATGAAACATTTCCCATTGAATTCCTCCAAGCCTATATGAGCTGAGCTTTGTCATCCTTATTCATTTTATAGTTCAGTACTCTTACCGTACGTCAACATCTATGTCTGTTTTTATTGTTCCTGATGGATCTCAGATGAAGCCAATTTTACCATTATTTGGTCTTCTAAATTAATTTGAATTCATCTGACAGATGACCCAGAGCGGTCAGTACAGGACCTGTTGCCGCTCATTGTGGGCTCTGCCTCGGCTGGATTTGTGGTCATCCTTGCCATGGTGGTCATTGCTGTCGTTTGCCTTAGGTAAGTTTTATCAATGAACACACATACTGTACATGACTTAGGGATAGGTCTGTCATCATTTAATCATCCTCATGTTGTTCCAAACCTGTGTGACTTTCTATATGTGATGTTTTATTAACAAATTTCGGGAGGAGCACGTTCAGATAATTAAACATAAGTGTGGAGCACATTAAGTTAATCAATTTAATCAACGATAAGATGTGTATATATACTGCAGATTTACCTTCTTTTCATTGACAGTTTTTTAGCATCCCTCCACCTCCCCATCTCCTCACTTTGAATTAATAAACTCTTATTAGATGTCAACACAAGAATACAAATCTAGTTTTAGACTATCTCTATCACGGGGGGATACTCTGGGTTTGGGCCAAAATTCTGAGCCCGGAGCCCTCCCTGGATAGCACGCCAAATATGCATAATCTTTACTCTATTTAATTTGATGTAAGTGTGAACTCTTGAATTGGTATTGCATGCACTGATGTATTATGCACATTAAAGTGCGGTCACATTTACTGTTGTTTGGCTATTTTCTGTGGGCGAAATCCAGCCATGGACCCTTTTCACAAACTGTGATGATGTTTCGGTTCCACAGTTATTAACATAAATCTTTTAAATGATAATTTTCAAAAAATGTAATGTACATTACATTACACTGCTGCATTTCTAATACAACTGCTGAGGGATTGATGGCAAATCAATGCCGTCTGCACACCAAGCGCATCATGGGTGTCTTGGGCGTAACGTGCAATAAACCAATCAGAGTCTCATTTTCCATTCCCTTTAAAAGTCCGTTGCACTTGCACCATGGCGGATTCGCCACCAGATTAGGATCTATTTACATGGCAGAATTTGCGAGCAGAAAGACTGAATGCTTCTCCGTAGAGGAACCCTTTTATTTTTAATATTTAAAAATGTTTGTGTGCTGCTGCGCGTCCCTGTGTGTGTAATAAGCAGAGTGTACGTGCGTTGTTCACCCGCCTATAGGCGCATATTACTAACACACCCTTTAAATAACACACAAAATACTGCACTATTGACTTTAGATTGACTTTTTGTTGGTCAATAGCGCAGTCGTTTTCATTTGCCGCAAATTAGCAATGCTCCAACAATGCGCCTGAACACACCTAGTTTTCAGACCAGCACGCCCATGGGCGAACAGATGGGCACGGGTGCATTTGCTATTTAAACAACTTGGCACTGGACGTGAAAATGATAACTGCGTCAGGCTGAAGCGCCTGGCATTGCATTGCACCGGGTGTATGATAGGGCCCTATATGTTATTATTGCATACCGTTTAATGTACAACAACACTGAGGTACAAATAGTATCTGCCACTATTTATAAAAATAAATAGCATCTACAACTCACACTTATTGCAAAGAAAATACTGCTATTTTTACATTGTGTAAATAGATTCTCTATTTTCCTTTAATTTTTTTGCTCTTGGCGCAAATGTGAATGCAAAAATTGTATTTGCTGTCGTCTCCCATTGACCACTATAAACATTTATTCGAATATGATGACTTCCGCTTCTGAGAACCCCTGAAATGGGCAAAGAGTCCATCCCAGTGGGAATCCACACATTTGGGAATTTCACATGAGGGCGAAAGATTTCCAAATGCAAATTTCACAACCTATTCAAGTTGATTCGCCGCGTTGACCAACAGAAAGCTGCTTGTTTTGAAAGTGACTTCTAAACTGTGCTTCATACATCGCTACGCTATTGACGAGCGACAATAGACCTTTTTCGCTTGTGAAATCTTCCCGCAATTTTGCTAATACGACCGCCCCTTTAGAACAGGAACTTGTGGTAAGATAGTAAGAAAGTAAACAGGGTCCTTTTTAATTTCATGTTGACTTAGCAAAGGGCTATTTTTATTGTTTATCATGTCAATGCCTCAGTGCTTGGTGTCAAACAAACTCAATAGCACAAGATGGGCACTGCAAAACAGACTTCAAAGTGCGTCTGACTTCGGATATTTATGAGGCTCTCACAAGATGCTCATTTGAGGCCACTTCGCCCAGATCCGAGCGAAGACTGGGACGTTGCCAATCACTCCAGAGACGGCAGACTGCCACTGTGTCTATTTGACACATTCTTCTTGACTGTGACCGCCTTGTTGTGCCAAAGCGTCTCCTCCTCTCCGCTTCAAGCTCTTTCTTCTCTCTCATTCATGCCCTCTGCGCTAGTATCCTAATGTTTTCTTTGTGTGTGTGTGCGCTGAAGCGTCATTCTTTTCCTTCTGACATTTAAATTGGAGATGAGATGCTAATTAGCAGCAGGCGTCATTGTTAGCACAGGTCAAGAGACAAAAGGAATCCCACAGATGGTGAATTCCAATAGGCCCCTTTGCTCCCGTTTCCTTTCAAACGCGCTACTTATGCAGAGTTAGTGAAACAAAGAGATCTTAATGAGAAGGCTGAGATTTAAATACACTGTTCACTGTCTTCAGACACTTGATACAGGCATGAACCGAGCACAGATTAGCATGTATGTTCTGGGCCTGGTTATTTGTTCCGCGCTCAAGGATTCAACCTATGATTTGGTGTTAATTGACTTACTGTTTTTAGAGTATAACCTACAGTTTGGCTCATCTGAACCGTGTAATGGAGGAGTTCTGGTTAGAGGCGATGACAAGACAGCCTTGACGGTTGATCTTTCGTGCTGCTTGTTGTGGTGACCCGGCCTTTGAATCCTGCATGTACCCTATTGCAATTAGGCGCAAATGACGAGCAATGGCTCAAAAGGCCTAGATCGGGCATTTAGGGAGTGAATCATCCTCATAAGTTTAGATTGATAAAAAGTAGCTTTTTTTGTGCAATTTGAGGGACATAATTGATGATTGAAGCATATGAAATACCTAAAGCACTCAAATGTTCTCTTTCACAAGATGCCCCAGTTAAATTTTTTTTGTGTCTTCATGCACTGTGTAAATCCAGTCTTAAGCCAGACTCTCTGTGTATGTATAATCTGGTTACAGACGGCAGCGTACTGGATCTGAGCTGGAGTATACTGAAAAACTGCAGCAGTACGGTGAGTGTAACTGCACCATGTTTACCATATATACATAATTTACTGATGTGGCAAGATAAAGCTTGTGAATATGGTGCAAATTATAATATAACATATTTACAAAATATATTAAATTTAATTAAATTATAAAGTCAGAGCCATGACCTGGTGGATACCTATAGTATCAAGCTAAATTTTACACTGTAAAAATGTTCATAATTTTGGTAACACTTTACAATAAGTTCTCTTTTTTATAACATTAGTTAATTAACAATGAGCGATATATTTGTTACAGTGTTTATTCCTCTTTGTTAATGTTAGTAAAAATCCAACTGTTTATTGTTTGTTCATGTTGGTTCACAGTGCATTAACTAATGTTAACAAGTACAACATTTAATTTTAATAATGTATTAGTAAATGTTGAAATTAACATTAATGAAGATTAACAAATGCTGTAGAAGTATTGTTAGTTCATGTTAACTAAAGTAGTTTTCTATTGAAACCTTATTGTAAAGTGTTACCATAATTTTAATAGTTAAAGAATGCAAAATACTACAGTAAAAATTATATTACATTTAACGGGACAAATCATAATTTTACTGTAAAAATGTGTTTTTGGAAGTAAAAAAATATGAATTGCCATATAATTTAGTGTATAAAATATAAATATATATTCATGTATTCATCATGACATTCTATGTATTTTTACAGTAAACATTTGTCAATTTTTGTTGTAGTAAAAAATAGTTACCTTATTTATGATTAAAAAAACCCGCATTGAATTAGATTTATATTTTATTTAAAAAAAATTGTTATTGGTCATTGGGATGTTTTTTTTTTTTTTTTTTTACTGAATGTTTATAGTGTACCTATAAAAAATATAAATAAAAAAAATTATAAAAATACATTTGACTTATTTTCGTTTTAGTATCACCGGGCGTAAAAGTTTACATCGACCCTTTTACATATGAGGACCCGAACGAGGCAGTTCATGAGTTTGCCCGAGAGATTGACATCTCATGTGTGAAGATAGAGGAAGTCATTGGAGCAGGTAAACCACATTCCTCAGTATAAAAAAAAAAAAACAAACTGGTTAATTTTAGTTTTAGTTTTAAATTCTGATTAATGGTTATTATGAAGAATGTGTGATTCCCAGCATGCCTTGGATCAGTGGTTTTAAACTGTTTAAACTGTTCTTCAGGACTCAGATTTTACATGAACAACATTACTTTTCATAAAAAAGTAACAAAAAGTATTCAAAACCAAACCTTGATATTTACTGTATGATTTTCATCATGCACGGCATAGGCCTAGCAATATCCAAAATCATAATGTTTTTGAAAGAAGACTGCAGCTCATCAAGGCTGTGTTTATCTGATCCAAAATAAAGTAAAATATGGTGAAATTGTTACCATTTAAAATAACTGTTTTCTATTTTAATAGGCTATATTTTACAATGTAATTTATGAATTTGCATGAAATTACTGTATAATTTGATTGGACTTTTCCAGCTTTTTTTCCTCCCTTTTAATGACACTGTTTGGTGGCATAGCTATGATTAGTTGCATTTAATAATTTACATTCAGTGTTTTTCTCTGCTGTCCATAGCCTCTGTTTGAACACACCAGTTGGGAACCACTACCTTGGAAAAAATATTTAAAGTTTTAAAATATTCATTTATAACAATAGCTATTATTTACATAGCTTAAAGGGATAGTTCATCCAAAAATGGCAATTCTGTCATTATTTACTCCCCCTCAAGTTCCAAAGTTGTTCTTTCTTTCTTCTGCTGAACACAGATTTTGAAGAATGTGGGCAAACAAACAGTAGTTGGTAGCCATTTACTTACATAATATGTTTGTTCCGTACTAAATGAAAGTCAATGGCTACTGTCAGCTCCTCTGTGTTCAGCAGAAGAAAGAAACAGGTTTGGAACAACTTGAGGGTGAGTAAATGAGGAGAATTGTCATTTTGGGGTGAAATATCCCTTTAAACCATTTTTACAATTCATGGAAAATAACATAGAGAGTTTATTCTATAACTAACCAAATGCATGCTGCTTGCTGCCTTTACCTATGTTTTTTTAATTATTATATTTGTTCATCCCTGTGCTTGCTTGGCCACTCTCATGTTTTACGATCTGAATCCCTTTCCTCCACCTCATTTCAAACCTTCACATCCAGAGTCCAGGCCCAAAACCCCCACAACCCTTAAATTCCTCTCTCCTCCCTCTCCACAGCCTGTCCCTAAACTCCTCTCTCACCCTCTCTCTCCATCCGTCCCCTGCCTATTCAAACTCTAAACTGTTGCCATCCGCTCTTTTCTCTCTCTCTCTCTCAATTTCCTTGGTCTTTCAGCGGTACATCATTTCTTCCCTCGAATGATTTTTTTATCCTGAGCTCAAACCAATAATCCTCCCTCTCCCTCACGCCCCCACCCCATCCCCTCTCTCCCTCTCTCCTCTTCCTCTCTGTTCCATTCATTCAGGAGAGTTCGGGGAGGTGTGTCGAGGCCGACTCAAGCAGCCTGGCAGAAAGGAAGCAACCGTGGCCATCAAGACGCTGAAGGCAGGCTACACAGAGCGCCAGAGACGGGACTTCCTTAGCGAGGCCAGTATCATGGGCCAGTTTGACCATCCCAACGTCATCCACTTGGAAGGAGTTCTGACTAGGAGTTGTCCGGTGCTTATTGTCACAGAGTTCATGGAGAACGGAGCGCTCGACTCCTTCCTCAGAGTAAGACTGAGATCATATTTGATGCAAAACCTTTTTACTGCATTCGCCTTACTTATTTACTGTAATTTAAAAGACATTCCTTGTCTTATTTTGCGCGATTCCGCAGCATCAGGAACTGAGCCCATAGGCATTTTAGACATCATTAGTGTGGCCCGGCTAAGTTATCCAGGTTAACGTGTTTCTAACGCTGTTAAATTTGCCCACTGGTACATTTCACAAAATTATTCTTATTTTTTTTAAATGCTACCATTATTTATCATAATGCATAACACACACTTTTCTGGAGCTAATACAAATCCACGATCAAATTTCGTTTTGTTTGTTATGTAATTGGATTCAGTGCATTTCACCAAAAATCAAAGTATGAGAGGGAAAAAGGAAGTAAAATCTCACACATTATTAAGATAAACATGAGAACGTGACTTAAAACTGTATTTTAAATAATTTTAAGTTAAAGGCCCACTGAAGTGGCTTGAAATGCACAGCATTATTCAATGTGTTGTTGTAATTTCCACTGAAACAGGAAAACAGGGCAGGACATATCAAACAGCTCCTCCCCTTTAATAAAATAGCCAATTGCGTTTAGTTTATATCACAGCTCGGCCAGAGCCATTGAGCTCTTTAAAGCCGCAGTTTCCTTCTAATCTCTAACCGTTTCTCCTCCTAATATCCCCCATATCGCTTTAAAATATAGCATTCTGTTCAGAATTCAAATGGGTCCTATACGTTTTGTGGTCTGTGCTATCATGTCTCGGGACCGAATCAGACTGTGCACGGCAGCTATACAGCAGCTTGTGTGTCATTAATGTGAAACCAGACTTCGTTCGCCCCAATGGAATCTGAATCGTTCCCTATCCCTTATATAGTGCACTATGTGCATTTTCACCATGTAGAAAATAGTAAATTTGTGAACAAGTGACCGATTTTAGCTGCAGCTTCAGCGTCTATTTATAATGTAGGTAGCGGGACGGTTTAGATTATAGAGAACATTTGATTGGACAGTAAATCTGATGAGAAGCTGAAGTGCAGATTGATCAAAATCATTGATCCATATTGGCGGAAGTGATAAACTGTAAGTTTTGAACACTTACGTATATCTTCTAAATGCAAATTTTGTCATTGTTTTGGAGCACACTATTTTATAGATAACAAGTAAGGCTAACATATTCATACTAAAAGCCAAAAAGTGTGTGCGTGCGTGTGTGTGTGTGTGTGTGTGTGTTTTCATGTAGTACAAACAGTAGAGTCAGTGCAAAAATTTACCCGGAACATAATACATCAACCAAACTTATTAAATCAGTATTAATGCATCCTGCCTTATATTCATCTGGTGGACACTTTGAAACATTTGCGAAAGCACTTTTTATCAACAAAATCTTTCCTTGTACCTGTCCTTGGTGCCATTATTGCTGTAAGTTAGTGCCTCAAAATGTATCCTGTTTACAGCTAGCGACGCCATGTGATGAACTAAAGCACAATCTGTTGAGTCGTGTTGCGTTGCTTGCTCGCAGTCTAGATGGGGTGTTAAAATACATCAATCGCATATTAAATTAAGTGCCATTGCAATAAAAATCGCTGCAGTGCATAGATTAAAAAGATTGAAAGAAAAACAACCGGCGTTTAAAAAAACGAAACAAAAAAACAAGCTGGAAAGAACAAACGCAGCTTTTGGAAAACCTTCAGGGCTTCGTCTAGTCACACCCCTGGTGCTAAGAAAAAAGTTTGGCTTCACAATCTTTCATCAAAATGTAATAACTTGTTCAATCAATTCCCGATGGATAAAATCAAGTCCCATTGAATATTCTGTTTCAGTCTGAAATACGTCACATTACTTTACAAAACTTCCCTTGCATAAATCCTGTCAAGTAAGAACTTATTTCGTGTTGACAGGGGAATTTGATAACCCCTCAGCATTAAACAGTTATTCATGGTTCTTTAGACAGAAACCTTACTTCACCTTTAACTTGTGTCAACATCTGGCTTTTCAAAACCTTTAAAATACCAAAGTAATCTAAAGTCTTTATGTAATCCCTGAGAAACAGTTTGAACTCCAGAACCTGAACCAACCCAAGCAGTCAATGCAGAACTCTGATAGCTTAGACAGCCAGAGGTGGGATGGTCTTGCTCTGTCTTAGCACCAGCCTATGACACAACTTAAAGCCCTGCATCTCCCGGCATCTTCCTACGGCACAGCTTGTACTCACACAGAGTCCAGCCAGGGACACAGGCACACTCATTTCCACGCATATGCACAAACACGCTTCTAAAAATATCCATAGGAACCAGCTTTGGCATGATTCATCTTCAACTTTAGAAGAAAAAAAAAGCATCAACATCAAAATCTTGTAGCAGAATGTTTATCGTCATTGGAGCCAAACCAAGTGAGAATGGCTACAGACGTGATGATGTCCTTTTGCTTCAGGCTTAACATGAACCATGTGCTATTTGTGAACAGTAGACTTGTGAATTTCCCCTCGGAGGTTTCTTCAGCAGCAGAACTTGGGCAGTAGAAATAAAGTAGCATTGCATTTTAGCATCAAGATCTAGGATTTTTTTGTACAAAAGTATATATATATATGCACTGCCCAGCCAAAAAAAGTCAATGTTTGAATTGAAATAGGCAAATGCTTCAGAGTCTATGATTGGATCTTTATTGCAGTGATTATTATGTTTCTAGCATGTTATATGTTTGGAAACAGTTTTTCTAACCCTAACTGATGGAGTGCATTGCTTTATATTTCTTAAACACACATGTAGGAAGACACATCATGGCCATATTCCAAGATGACAATGTCAAGATTCATCAGGCTCAAATTGTGAAAGAATGGTTGGGAGGGAGCTTGTAAAATCCAGACTCCAGACCTTGAATTCATTGAAAGTCGTTGGGATGTGCTGGAGGAGACTTTATAGAGTGCTGGACTCTAGCGTTGTCAATACAAGATCTTGACCAAAAATGTATGCACCTCTTGATGGAAATAACATCACAACATTGATTTCCATCAAGAGGTGCATACATTTTTGGTCAAGATCTTGTACTACATGGTTGTTTAAGAAAGGAAAAGCTGCACACTCCATCAAGTAGGGTTAGAAGAACTGTTGCCAAACATATAACATGCTAGAAACATAATAATCACTGCAATAATGATCCGATCATAGACTCTTTAGCATTTGCCTATTTCAATTCAAACAGTGACTTTTTTTGGCTGAGCAGTGCATATATATATATATATACTTTTGTACAAAAAATCCTAGATCTTGATGCTAAAATTCAGTCACATAATCCTTCAGAAATCATTCTAATGTGCTGATTGGCTGCTCAAGAAACATTTATTATTATCAAACATTTGTGCTAATTAATATTGTTGTGGAAACCATTATACTTTTTCCAGCTTTATTTGATGAATAGAAAGTTCAGCATTCATTTAAAATAGAAATCTTTTGTAACATTTAAAATGTCTTAACTGCCAATTTTGATCAATTTAATGCATCATTAATAGAAGTTTTAGTTTTTTGTGTTTTTTTTTTTTCCAAAAAAATTATACTAACCCCAAACTTTAGAACGGTAGTGTATATTAATGTATTACTAGTTTCTAAATGTCTGTTAAGCACTGCACAAACTATCTTTGTTGCATGTGAAGCTATATGTAACAATGTAGTTTAGGTCATATTCAAATCTTTGCCAGAATTCAGTGGCATTTTTTTTTATACACAGCCGTTGATTTGATGTCATTGAAAAGCCTATTAATTTTACTTTACAAACTATGTACAATAATGGGGTTATTTGTATTTTATTATAATCATTTAGCACTGTTTGGTCACACTTTAGATTAGGATGCAATTCTCATTATTAACTACAACTTTTGACTCAATAAACTCCTAACGGCTGCTTATTAATAGTTAGTAGTGGAAGTTGTTAAGTGTAGGAATTGGACCCTAAACTAAAGTGTTACCCACTGTTTTATCCTGGCTATCTGTGTTCCTATCAGAACAGACTGCGATCCACCAGAGAACCACTGCTTCAGCTTTTACTCTATTCAGAATATGAAAATGAAAACATGTGGTTTTGATATTCTATGGGAAGTGTGCAATTGAATTATGCTTTCAAGTACTCAGCACAATTGCAAAGAAAATTCCTCCATAAGGATTAGCTTTTGTGGAGTTCTGTCTTCATAGCATTGGCATCCTGATACTATGAAGAAGATTACGGGCTGCTGCGAGTGGAATTAGTCCGACGGCCCTGTCAAAGTCAGGCTGATTAGAACGAGTAGAACTGGGGCGGCGTCATGTTTACATCTGTTAATGTCACTCTCCCTCTTGTATTGCACTGTTCCCGCTCAGCTGAACGATGGCAGGTTTACCGTAACTCAGCTGGTTGGGATGTTGAGGGGGATCGCAGCTGGCATGAAGTACCTGTCCGACATGAACTACGTCCATCGTGACCTGGCTGCTCGCAACGTGCTCGTCAACAGCAACCTGGTGTGCAAAGTGTCCGATTTTGGCCTCTCTCGCTTTTTAGATGATAACTCATCGGACCCGACCTACACCAGCTCATTGGTGAGTTCAGATAAGGCCACATGTGTTTGCTCTTTTTATATAATAATCTAATAGGCAGTAATATAATATCTTTGTTCCAACAAATCCTCCAATCCCCACTATTGAAGCCATTATTGTAGCTTATCTTAAAGTGCGCTGTAAATTCCAACAGCGATTCTAACTCACACGTTTTAGTTAGCTTTACTTAATCTTAATTTAATTGTTAAAATCTAGTAATCTGTACTTTTGACATACTATGTCTTTTTTACTCACAAAATCCAAGTTAAGATTAATTGATTGGTTTAAATACCTTTTTTTCAAGCCCAAAGAAAGAAGAAAGTTTTTGAGACGGTGCAAAAATGAGTGAAAATAGACTTTTCACTCATTTCCTCCACTTCTGCAGTTTTCCTTCTCTGTTTGCATTCCCTTATTTCCCAAAGTCATCTTAAATGTTCAATTGTCAAGACAGCTGAACATTTTGCATCACAAAAGCTGACTTAAATAATACATTGATGTTGATTTTACACAATGGTAACAATTAAATTATTTTATTTAAAGTAAATTATCAAGTACTCTCTACAGTTATTTTTTAGTTACTAGAACTCTTGTGTAAGTGAACTATACTAACCACTAAGCTTTTGTCAGTACAACAGACTCTTTTATTTCACTTTACTTGTTTTTTAAGGCAATCCGGTTGCATATTTTTTAAGTGTACATTGTCTGTACATACACTCACCTAAAGGATTATTAGGAACACCTGTTCAATTTCTCATTAATGCAATTATCTAATCAACTAATCACATGGCAGTTGCTTCAATGCATTTAGGGGTGTGGTCCTGGTCAAGACAATCTCCTGAACTCCAAACTGAATGTCAGAATGGGAAAGAAAGGTGATTTAAGCAATTTTGAGCATGGCATGGTTGTTGGTGCCAGACGGGCCGGTCTGAATATTTCACAATCTGCTCAGTTACTGGGATTTTCACGCACAACCATTTCTGGGTTTACAAAGAATGGTGTGAAAAGGGAAAAATATCCAGTATGCGGCAGTCCTGTGGGCGAAAATGCCTTGTTGATGCTAGAGGTCAGAGGAGAATGGGCCGACTGATTCAAGCTGATTGAAGAGCAACTTTGACTGAAATAATCACTCGTTACAACCGAGGTATGCAGCAAAGCATTTGTGAAGCCACAACACGCACAACCTTGAGGCGGATGGGCTACAACAGCAGAAGACCCCACCGGGTACCACTCATCTCCACTACAAATAGGAAAAAGAGGCTACAATTTGCACAAGCTCACCAAAATTGGACAGTTGAAGACTGGAAAAATGTTGCCTGGTCTAATGAGTCTCGATTTCTGTTGAGACATTCAGATGGTAGAGTCAGAATTTGGCATAAACAGAATGAGAACATGGATCCATCATGCCTTGTTACCACTGTGCAGGCTGGTGGTGGTGGTTTAATGGTGTGGGGGATGTTTTCTTGGCACACTTTAGGCCCCTTAGTGCCAATTGGGCATCGTTTAAATGCCACGGCCTACCTGAGCATTGTTTCTGACCATGTCCATCCCTTTATGACCACCATGTACCCATCCTCTGATGGCTACTTCCAGCAGGATAATGCACCATGTCACAAAGCTCGAATCATTTCAAATTGGTTTCTTGAACATGACAATGAGTTCACTGTACTAAAATGGCCCCCACAGTCACCAGATCTCAACCCAATAGAGCATCTTTGGGATGTGGTGGAACGGGAGCTTCGTGCCCTGGATGTGCATCCCACAAATCTCCATCAACTGCAAGATGCTATCCTATCAATATGGGCCAACATTTCTAAAGAATGCTTTCAGCACCTTGTTGAATCAATGCCACTTAGAATTAAGGCAGTTCTGAAGGCGAAAGGGGGTCAAACACAGTATTAGTATGGTGTTCCTAATAATCCTTTAGATGAGTGTATGTACACATTAGTACATTTAACAGTGTATATTGTCTGTACATATGTACACATTCGTAGTCAGTACACAGCTAAAGGAAAGACAGCTCTTTCCTTTATTGATAATAAATGGAATAAGTATATAAAAACGAAAAATGTCATGTCATTTAAGCAAAAAGCACATAACTGTCACCTATAATTTACAATGGTATATTATTAAGTTAAAAAGGAAGCAATTAAAAACTCTTCATAACAGAGAGATATCAATAGGGTCCATGTTCTTCATATGTCAGGACAAACTGCTAGATGACAGTATAAAATCTTTTATTACAACAACCTTAGCGGTCAACGTGATTTCACCAAGTAAAACATGTTTCTTACTGTAAACATTTTTTTTAAGTACAATCAACTTGGGTGTTTAAGTCATTTCAACTTAAATTGCATTAAACCGACTTAAAAAATGAGTTGAACCTTGTATAACTTATATAAAAAAGGTTGAAAATTGC
This sequence comes from Gobio gobio, assembly GCF_949357685.1. NCBI lineage: Eukaryota > Metazoa > Chordata > Actinopteri > Cypriniformes > Gobionidae > Gobio > Gobio gobio. Next base: position 23,857,735 of record NC_137102.1, on the reverse strand, counting down.
TTAACTAATTTTGACGAGTTAATGCAATGTAAAAACATATCTTATTAATCATATCTTGTTAATCCTGGAACAACATCCTAGTCAGCCAATCAGATTTGAGGGACAAATTTACAGTTTAAGTCAAGGCTTACAACCAGGGTTAGGTGCTTCTACATCAGTGTTATATATAATTTCCCTCTGATTTTAGGGATAAGTTATGGGTCGGGTTAGATTTAAGGTTAGGGATAGGGTTAGGACTAAATTTTCAGACAGGAATACTGTTCCAGGATAAACAAAATATGTTGACCCAGGAAAATGTTTTACTTGCAAAATCACAGGCGCTTATGTTAGCATGATGCTATGCATTTGGGTAATCATTATGGTATCAATTGTCAATACTATGGTACTTTGATGATACTGAATGGTCACCATATTGAATGCCCTGGTATTTAAAGTGCAAGGTAAAGTATTGTATGATAGCTTATATGCTGTGGTATTTATGCACTTGATACATATCCAAAAACCATGTTAGTGTGGTACTGTTATTTTTGTTAGTATATTAACCTAAAAGACTGAAATAATTATTGTGGATTTTAGTCCATGTCTGTTAGCTTTGAGGGAATTCAGACAACATTATATCCAGGTGCCAGGCTGAAATGTAGCGATATCTGCGCTTTACAGATACAGTGTGCATTACGAATTGATAAGAACAGCCTTGACCATCAGAATCAGGAGTACAGATGGCATTCTTGATATGTGGAAGAAGCCTGTCTCTATCTCTGTCTGTTGGAAACATATGGAAGTAGTCAGTACAGTACGTGATGGCTTGTGCAATGTGTCCGACATGATAGGCGGCAGATAAGGGAATTGAAGGACTTGAATCCCATAAAATTCCTTTCAGTTTATTTTTAGACTCTTTAGGCTAAAAATGTTGAGTAAACATTTGTGTCGTTATGCTACTACTCAATAGTAGAAGTAAAGATTTAGCTCATTTAGCTCATACTTTGCTTGGATTAGTGTATTGATTAGCTTCCCCGTTCACGTTGTCTGTTTCAGGGATAGATCAAACTGCTATGTTTAAAGTTAGAAGTCTGCCATCTTATTTTTACTGGTTTTCATCTTAGATTAATGAACCCAGCGATGTACCCTGTGGGGAGAAAGCCGTGAGTTGGGGCAGAGGCTTCGCTCTAATTAGGCAGCTGAAGACTCCAGCCATGTCGTTGGTTTTAAAGTCTGTGTTTGAATTTAATGGCTTCTCTGTGTGTGTGTGTGTTATCATATAGGGGGGAAAGATCCCAATCCGCTGGACTGCTCCAGAAGCGATCGCCTTTAGGAAGTTCACCTCGGCCAGTGATGTGTGGAGCTACGGCATTGTGATGTGGGAGGTCATGTCATTCGGGGAGCGGCCATACTGGGACATGAGCAATCAAGATGTATGTCAACTTTTTAATGTTACTTTTCAGATGAATCATGTGTTTAAGGTCACATTTTAGACCAAAATGAATGCATACCTCGGGTCTTTAGTGACCCTTGCGATTATTTTTTTCAGTTTAACTCGTTACTTAACGCAATTAACACAGCATCAGTTCTCTTTCGCGCTTGAACGGACAAAAACACACAAAAGTATGCCAAAATGTCCAATTTGTTGAGTATCCTTTTAAGCACAGTCTTAAATTAGTTAAAAGTATTAAATGAATGCAAAGAGTTGTGAGGATTTTTAGATGTGTGTCAGATCCAGGTCCGCGTCATGTGCTTCAAATCTTAAAGTGACAGCAGCCTAATAAACCTGCAGCTGGGATTTCTGTCATTAATTTAAATAAAAGTAAAAAAGACAAAGAGAAAACCACTCACTGCTCTTGACTGAACTTTTGTAGCTTTAATAAGGATTAATCTGTATTTAATTTATAATTTATGCAGTGAAGACTGTGAAGTGTTTGATAACTTTTTTCAGTGGCTGTATATTTCCTACCTGTTAGATCAAATATTTTAAACAGACTTATTTTTTTTTGTTCCTACATTAATTTGGAGATCAAATGTGAAATTATTACAATATAAAGATATATTTAAAACTTTAATGTTAGGGGCGATTAATCATGATTAATTACAGCACAAATGTGTGATTAATTGGTTATTTTTTTAATCGATTGACAGCACTAATATTATATATACAGTGAGGAAAATAAGTATTTGAACACCCTGCTATTTAGCAAGTTCTCACACTTAGAAATCATGGAGGGGTCTGAAATTGTCATCGTAGGTGCATGTCCACTGTGAGAGACATAATCTAAAAAAAAATATCCAGAAATCACAATGTATGTTTTTTTTACTATTTATTTGTATGATACAGCTGCAAATAAGTATTTGAACACATGTCTATCAGCTAGAATTCTGACCCTCAAAGACCTGTTAGTCTGCCTTTAAAATGTCCACCTCCACTGCCACTTTAAGCTGATTTAAATGTAAAAATCAAGCTGTTACAGCATTTATTACTGTTATACAGTAAAATAAATACTGTTACATTAATGTTTTTTGTTGTAAATCAGCATAAATAAAAGGAAGGAAAACATATACTACAACTTTATTAAATACACTTCACATTTTGAATAAGATGAGAATTAAATTTTTTTGCATTATGTTAATGGGAATGGTTTTTATACAAATAATAAATGTTAATGGTACTTTAATGAGCATTTCTTTATGTTTATGAAAAATATAATTTCTTATTATTTTCTTTTGATTATGTGGTGAAATATGACCCAGACATTTCACACAGATCCATCATTTCACGCTAATAATATTACGTTAAAATACATGTTTTTTTATCTCTTACATTATACTGTTTACTGTCTCTATTCAGTGCTACAAATTGAGTTGTTTTGTCTATATCAAAAGCACAGTGCTATAGGTCTTATTCTGAGATGCTCTTATGAAGGTTCTCTTATTCTCCTATTAATCTTTATTATGGTTTAACTGTTGTAACATTCCAGACGCATACTGTATGCCTAATAAAACTCTGCATACTACCGAGTTTGTCCTAATGCAAAAGCACAGTGTAACTGCTCTGTCTGTTGATGCTGTAGGTAATGAACGCAGTGGAGCAGGACTACAGGCTGCCTCCTCCCATGGACTGCCCCGCAGTGCTGCACCAGCTGATGCTGGAGTGCTGGGTGAAGGAGCGGAACATGAGGCCGCGCTTCGGACAGATCGTCAGCACACTTGACAAGCTCCTCCGCAACGCCGCAAGCCTCAAAGTGCTTACCAGTACACACTCAGGGTGAGCAGAAAACAGACAGATTAGATACGGGTCAATTCTGGCTTTGACTTACAGGAAAAGACGGATCTTTCTGCTGAAATGTAGTTTGTGAAATCACAACTGGCAGAGCAAAGAGTGCATTGTTACTGCTATTTCGTCAAATTCGTCGTATTGTCAGAATATAAAAAATTACAAGGAATAAAGTCACAGTTGTTAAATATAAAGTTACATTGTGGGACAAAACATTGCAATTACAAGAAACAAAGTCACAGTTGCAAGACAAAGTCACATTGTGAGATTTAAAATGACAATTACAAGAATCAAGACGCAATTGTGATATGCAAAGTCACGTAGTATATAAAATCGCAATTATGAGAAACCTAATTCATGTAAAATGATAATTACAAGTTATAATTACAATTGTGTAACAGTCACTTTGCACAGTATTAAGTTGAAGTCAACATGGCAAGACAAAGTCACATTTTGAGGTTTAAAAACACAAACTCTAGATGGTGCAGGATGATGGGTCATTAACACAACCTGATGACTTTTACAATGTTAAATATTCTTGTTGCATCTGCAGCCAATGAGCAACCCTTAAACCCATACCTCTGGTCTTTAGTGACCGTGACCTCATTCGCTACCCTCCTCCTTATTCATTATGTCAAGTTAGAATTCAGCCTTCCTAGCATTTCTCAATAAATTCATTATAAACAAATATAACAAGAAAAAAATAATAGGTAACACTTTATTTTACAGTGTCCTTGTTACATATGTAATTACCATAGTAATAACAGTAAATTATGCATAATTACATGCAACTAACCCTAAACCAAACCCTAATCCTACCCTATAGTAAAGTACAGGTAGTTAATTAATATTACTCAGTACTTAAATATATAATTATATAACTGTAAAAATGACACCTTAAAATAAAGTGTAACCAAATAATTAAATGATTTGTAACCAAATAATACAATTATAAAAGAATGCCTGTTTTCCCATAATTTTTTTGTAACGCTAACAACATGAGGTGTGTAACAGTATAAGTATTTTTTTTTCTGCACAACAATAATTTAATCTTTGATGACTTAAGTGAAATTCAGCTTTATTCCACAAGGTGGTAATGTCTGATACGCAATGATGAAGTGACGTTTCACTCATAGTTACCGCAGGCAGAAAAAAAAAGAATAGGGTGAATCCTCAGCAAACCTTGAAATGGCTCAGCGATTTACTGCAGAAAAAGTACTGAACAAGTCATTGTCACTTGATGGTGGACCTAGTGAAGAAGCTGTCAGCGATCAAAATATTGATTTTGAAGATGTTGAATATGATCATTTTGAGAATATGTTTGAGATGGCGAATATGAGCCAGATGCTGAATGTACTGGGAAATGAGCTCTGATGAGGACAGAGATGATGGTATAAAACATCTGCTCAAATTGAACACTTCCAAGCTCCAAAAGGTCACAAAATATGCTTTATTTTATTCTTCTGTAATTGTCACACTAATATCAGGATGGTTTTATATTATCGCGACAGGTAGAGATCTATCCGTGTTAGATATAGATCCGGGTCGCTAAAGACCCGAATATGTAATAATGATTGGCGAAACATTCATGCATAAATAGTTGGTGTGTGTTTGCTGTAGCAGTTTGCAGCGCACTTTCAAAGTTCCTCTGAAACCCTCCACCTTCCCCAGCTCCACTTGTATAGATCTGGTACAGGCAATTTCATATATGCTACTTGTGCTTACATGCTCACAGCAGCATGTCTGTGTGTGTATTAGCAGTAGCAAGTTTCTGTAAGCACTACTACACAGCAGCGTAGCAGATCTATTCCACCAATACCAAACATTAACATTGTCATATACATTACCATGCTAAACTTAAAGATTTGTAATGATAGAATGGTGGTTACTCTAAATAAAGTTGCAATTGCGAGATATAAAGTCACAATTCCCTTTTTATTCATTTTTTACTAGCAGAAACAGACAGAATAGAAACTGTGGCATACAGTGAGGGTAATGGGAAATGTTTGTTCATATTGTGATCTCTGACGTTTGATTGATCGTGGTAAATCTAAGCACAGTTTGTGCAATTACTGAGATCTCTACATGAGATTACTAGTGAGAAACATCTGAGAAGCAGCTCTCCATTCCATCTCATTGCGGTCTAGGAGAAATAATCAAGCTATTAAAAAGAGATCTCTCTTTCCTACGGGTAAAGCACACGCTGAATTTTTAAACTGAACGTGCAGCAAAATAGCTATCACCATAAGCTAACCCCTCCCCGCGCCTCACAATGCAAATCATTGTTTACCGTGTAGAACTTTTCCCCCCACCCAACTCCTCACGATAAGCAGTTTCAACCACATAAATTATCCAGCAAATAAATGCAATCTATAACACTGCTGAGTCTTAGTCAAAATAAGCACGCTCATTTCACTTGTGTTTGTAAATGCACGGCTTTAGCCTAGAGCGCTTTGAACCGCACCGTCTTGGGAACCGAGTAACGGCTGACTTACACACAGTGCAGTGCCCTTTCCTCTTCACTGGCTGCTGTGTCTGCTCGCTGGGGAAGCTGGTTCAGTTCAGACTAGGGCTAGCGGAGGTGGCGGAGAGAGCTTAATAAGGGAGATGGAGGAGATGCTAAAAGAGAGCAATGACTTTAATTAGTCGGCTAATGATCTTTTTAATGTGCCGGCAGTGGAGCCTCGTGTCCAACGGTCGAGTGTGTACGTGTGTGGGTGCGTCATGTCTCCGCGTGACGCCGCATGCTGATGGCCTGTATATGATTCATTTATGTTTGCATCTGTATGCACGAGCAGCCCTGCTCGGGCTGTTGACATGCCATGATCCAATCTCCAGAGACATCTGTGTGTCTGTGTGCGTGATTACTATCCTCATTTGAATGAGGGCATATGCATTTGGCCTTCTTTTATTGGAAATTTAAGGAATAATGAAAATATGAAATAGATGAAAATACGGTCATTGTTTACTCTCATGTTGTTCCAAACCCATATGCTGTCATGGTAACACTTATAGTACTTGGTACATGTTACATTTACTTACTATATGAATAACATTACATTATGCATACTTACAAACAGTTGAATTAACCCTAAACCGTATAGTAATTACAATAATACTACTCTGATAGATAGATAGATAGATAGATAGATAGATAGATAGATAGATAGACAGACAGACAGACAGACAGACAGACAGACAGACAGACAGACAGACAGACAGACAGACAGACAGACAGACAGACAGACAGACAAGGGTAAAACCATTTCCCAGAATGTAGTTCCATAATTCCTTTTACTGTCATTCATGTTCAAATTCCAATTAAACATTTGGTGGGGTGTGACCAATTCAAATCCAATTTGAATTCCTCTTTGACATTAATTAATGATAGAATTGTCACGTCATGTGAACTATACCTTGAAATGAAAACCTTCAGTGCTGTCACATGTCAAGGTTTCCTGCATTGGCTGATTTTTGCTTTGCATTTCCCTCTCTATAGTGATCTCTGTCGAATTGGCGGGACCCTGCCGAGCAACCAAAGGAAGAGTATAGGAGATGCACAAGACATGAAAGAAACAATGAGCCAAACTCTTCCCATACGGGTTTAACTGATTTAAAAAAAACACCTGCTAGCCTCCAGGCTAGCATCAAAATCCTGTTTCAAGAGCAAACCTGACTGGCACAATCCATAGAAAGCCCATGGAAAATTACTGGAAATGACTATTGCTTGAAGAGCCAATGGAAAACCTGTATACAATTTGGGACAGTGTTGCACCCCTCCCAAGGAGCCTGTGGAAAACTACGGCGTGTCCAATGGAAATCTGTATCAGCCTGACGGGCAGCCTGTGTATGGAGCACCTGGAGAGTGCTGGGAAAACACAGCACATGTTAATTGGAATTCTGTATGATGGCGCCTCAGGCAATCGTCTTTGTTCTTTCCCTCCCTTTTGTCATGCCTTTCTCATGTTTACACTGAATTTTCATTACATGGATTAAATTGACGACATTTCTACTTCTCAGGTTCAGTTTGCATGTGTGCATGTCTTTCTCTATTGGAAAAAAAAGATCACTCTCTTCCTTAACTCAAATCCCTCCCATTCTTCCTCTCATTTGCCGAGGCCACAAACGATGAGACTGACTTGAGAATTATAAGCTAACTGTAATAATGTTTAAAATATGTATTAAATGTAAGCCGGGACTGTTTGATGTTGGCTTGAGGGTATTTTGCCGCTCTTATTCTCTCAAAGACTTGTTTCTTCAGATCTTTTCTTCATATTGAAGAAAGGAAGAGAGGAGTGGAACACATGAAAGTTTCAAACTGGGCAGGATGGACTCAAACTGTAACTTTCAGAAAGAGACAAGAACATGTTCAAAGAATGGAAAGTCCTTTAAGGGCAAGTTGACTTTAATGAAGTGGATTATTACGATTCAAGAGAGGTCTTTTATTTACCTCCGTTGTATTTGTCTTCCATGAAACGCTCTTGAGAGATTTCTCCAACTGGAGGACTTCGGACTGTGATTTAAGAATTCCTGTTTCCTCTACTGGTGAGCGAAGGGGAATTGTGATCTGTATGTATGTGTGTTAGTGTGTGTGTGTGTGTATGTGTACAGTATGCTCATGTGTGCTTGAGTGAGCCGGTCGCGCTCTACAGCTTTACATGCATGCCATATTCAAAACTCAAACTTATCTGAGAGGGGAGACAACAACAGGTTGACTTGAGAGCTGTTGTTTGATGAATATTCAACTTATTTTAATTCAGTCTGTTCAAATATGCATAACTGTGTAAATAAATGCCTCATAAGAACTGAAGAGTCATCGACATGATTATAATGGCTAATTTATGAGACCGATGACACCTCCATGAAATGTTCCAATCTACTATATTCAATGTTTAGAGCAACAAAATGCTACATTGCTGGTTTTTGTTTCACACTCTATTGCACGCCTCCTTCAAAACATGAACGCGCACAGCCAGAGCAGATTCTGCAAAGCTTCACGAGACGGGAAACGGTGTCATGACAAATCGGGTCCTGCCTCAAAATCGTGTCTCTCCAAACTGTACATTAATGATCATCCTAAGTTTATACAAATTATATTAATTTAAAATGAATGTAATTTCTTACACTGATAGATACATATTAATTGTTAAATAATAATAATAATAATAGCCTATTAAGTGAATAATTGAACATAATTATTTTAGATTTAACACATAATTACATTAAAGGGTTAGTTCACCCAAAAATGAAAATTCTGTCATTAATTACTTACCCTCATGTCGTTCGACACCTGTATGACCTCCGTTCATCTTCGGGAACACAAATGAAGATATTTTAGTTGAAATCCGATGGCTCAGAAAGGCCTCCATTGGCATAATGCACTTTACACTCTCAAGACCCATAAAAGGTACTAAAAGACGTCGTTAAAAAGTCCATCTCACTACAGTGGTTCTACAATAACTTTTTTGAAACGATGAGAATAGTTTTTGTGCGCAAAAAAACCTAAATAAGGACTTATATAGTGATGACCGATTTCAAAACAATGCATCATGAAGTATCAAAGCGTTATGAATCAGCGAGTCGAATCATGATTTTGATTGCATGTCAAACCGGCAAACTGCTGAAATCACGTGACTTTGGCGATCCAAACCGCTGAATCGACTCATTGATTCATAATGCTTCGAAGCTTCATGATGCAGTGTTTTGAAATCGTCATCACTACAGTATATAAGTCGTTATTTAGGTTTTTTTTGCGCACAAAAACTATTCTCGTCGCTTCATAAAGTTATTGTAGAACCACTGTGGTGAGATGGACTTTGTAACGACGTCTTTAGTACCTTTTATGGGTCTTTAAAGATGATTGAGAATATATATAGGGTGTGCAAATGTGTGTATAAACTAAGCTGTATGCTATGCTAGTATATTAGCTGACTAATACAGACATAAATGGTCATTATAAAATAGCTGAAATGGCATCGTAACATAATTTTGTAGGAATTGTAATCAGGCGCTAAAGAGAGTACCTTGTAAAAAGCAATTTGAACCAATGGGATCGATTGGGGTCCTAAAGGGGCGTGGGGGCGCGTTAAATTACCTAATGTCGCAAAGCACATAACATTACAATAATAATGAATGTAAACAACTTACAGAGCTTTTGTTGTACCACCTGACTGCTGCAAATTCATTTTGGTGTCTATAGTGTTGACATAGAAATGCATAAATCCGAGTCCGAGGACGTGAACCGCTCCGGGTAGAACGTTATGGGTTGCCATCTCGTAATTATGGTTAGGACATGGCATGAACGCAGCATAAGCTCGTTGTTTTGGTTCAGGAGGAACTATAAAAAGGGGCTGCTGTTTGTTTGTGGTGCTCGGTGACTGACATCTGTCCAACTCTGCACAGCCTTTGCGGAATGCACTGATGACGTGTGATGTCTGCGGCAGCAGGTGCACGGAGGTATGGAAATACAGACAGTCAAACCAAAAATTATTCAGACACCAGATTTTTTTACTAGTGGGTGCAGGATGATATAGTTCATTTATGTAAGTGAGAAATACAGTGCAAAATAAAGTTAACAGTGACATATTACCCAAAAATTCTTCATACAGTGGACTACCAGTCAAATTTATCAAAATTTGGGACCAAAATTATTGATACTTTGACTTGACCATGTTTTGCTTAAGTGTTTTTTCTTTCATTTGCAATGCGACTAGCCTGACAAGCCATACGCACATCAAGATGTTGGGTCTGGAAACTCACCATTGACAGGGCTCAGTCAGAGGGGCAGGATAAACGGTTGTCTTTCAAATTCCCTCAGCACGCAATTGGATAGCGCCATGAGCGCCACAACCAACCAGAGCAAAGAAGAAGGTGAAGCGGAGCTAACGTTAGTTGATAGACTTTCGCCGTGTCCGGTCGGCAAAACTCCGAACACATCTTCTTTTCTTAAGAATGGCTTCAGTGCCGTTCTTTGTTCTTTTCTCAAAGAAAAGCTTAACTCCAAGTCTTCCAGAGCCGATTCGAAAGACCGCTGTTGGTCAGCTTCTTTGTTTACGAGTAGCACGCAGAACCGGCGCAACTCTGCCGTCATTACGTTAAGCCCACCCACCAACTCTATACACAATGTGATTGGCCTGACCAGAGTTTGGGTTTTCCAGCTCGCAGGTCTACACTCGTGGCAAATTAGATTTGCTGCCGCTAGTGTGCGTCTAGATTTCTAGGCTACAATGCGACCACAGACTGAACAAAATGAAGCATTGCTTGGTAATTGGTTGACCTAAATTAGTATTATCTAATTGTTTACTTAAATTTAACAGCTGACACTGATTGGTTGACTGTAATCCATTACATACCTTTCTATCAAAGTTATCTGACATTATTAAGAGGAATTTGTTCTGACACAGTTTAACACGTCATATTTTATTAAAATTTTCTAAACTATAGCGAATAAACTGTGAGATAATGTGAGAAATGTTTGAAGGTGTCTGAATAAATTTTGGTTTGACTGTATGTTGACAGGCAGGTCATTGCATTCGGACCGAAATGCATTGATTGGACAAACATTTTTCTGCCCTGAGACTTCCACAGAAGATATATGTACATGTTTTTATATGTAGATCACTTATATTATTGATTGCTATCAGGGTGTGAACAAAGTTTCAACCAGTATTACAAAAAGTGTTTATAAAACAAATTATATATTGGCCTACATATATATATATATATATATATATATATATATATATATATATATATATATATATATATATATATATATATATATATATATATATATATATATATATATATATATAATTTATTTTTATTTTATTTTATTTTTTTATCAATTAATATGTTGAATATACTGTAATAGCCTGGATGCAGTCAACTTTTTGATACTTTCCGTTCCATGTGCATATTGATGTCCAACATCCAATTATCCACAAGTTCGCCTTATATATAATAAAGTATAATCCCCCCGAATCGCCAGCACTTATTTCTTTACGAGCAGACTTGGAAGGCGGTTTGTCAGTGTGATCAGAGCTTCTCTATCTCTTGTGTATCTCCCTGATTTCCCAAGTCAGATCTCCCTCCGCGGCAAAGCTCCGCATTCCCCACGATGCACAAAAGCACGTTTGATCTTTCCAATTACGCCGGCCGCTCTGTGCAAGCCTGCAGATCGGAGAGAACAGCTTGGCAGCAGAATTGGTTGCACATCAGGCTCTTTTACTGGCGGAGTTATTCGCCCAGAGGTTGAGATCCACGTATCTGCCTTTGCTGCTGCCTCATCAAAAGAAAGGGACTGTTTGGGCCAAAAGTGCAGTAATAATCACAATGCGTGAACTCTCATTAAGATGGTGGAAGGATTTGTGTGTGGGAGGTTGTGTGTCTGTGTTTATTTGTGTGTATCTGTGAAATATGAAGGGAGAGTGTTAGTGTGGGTGGTGGAAATACAGTAGCTTTGTTCCAAAACCTAGTGAGCCGCCTCACTGTCTACTGCCTACATAAGCAGAGCTACCTTAATCATCTTCCTGGTGGTCATGGAAGCTCGTGAGTGACACATATTGTTACATGTTAACATGTTGCTAAGTTAAACACCCTGAAAGTCATAACCTCACAATTAACCATTACAGAATGCTTGTAGGTCTACATGTAGGCTATGCTCTACAAACAGCATTTTGAATGGCATACATGCTATTCATTTCAATGGTTCATGTTCGCATGTTGCTAAGCTAAGCATCCTCATGGACATGGAACCCCATAGGTGAATGTTACAGAACGCAGAACGCTCATAGACGAGACTCGACTTGCCATTAGTTTAAATTGTTTTAATGTTAGCATTTTACTAAGCTAATAAGCGTTATAATACAGAAAGTCATTACCACAATTTATTAATTTGTTCCCTCATTTTTGCTAGGCCTAATTGTTGTACTAATTTGCTTTCTTGTTTTGGTTAAATAGTTAGTATAGTAATAGTCAGCAATACTATATACTATTGTAGGGTAACCTACTAATTTGATCCCTCACTTAGGCCCAGCTGTCCACACGGAAATGGGTATTTTCAAAACCGCAGCTTTTTCTTTGCGGTTTGGTCGTTCATCCACACGCAAACGCTGTATCCGGACACTGAAACCAAACTTTTTTTGAAAACTCTTGCCAGGGTGAACATTTTTAGAAACTCTGGTTGCAGTGGTGTCGTGTGGACAGAGAAACCGGAGATTTTGGCTTGTTACGTCAGAACCAGAACCGGCAATAACATTTTTTCCAGACTTTTGATTGGCCAACATGGCTTTACGGTTAGGACTATATTGACACCTGTTGGTTTGGCATGCTCTTGACAGTGCTTCATAGCATGTTTTGCAAGTTCATGTGGACGTTGGGTTTTTTTTAAATGGAGGAGGGAAAAACTCCTGTGTACGTGTAGACTAGGACTAGGAATAGGTTTAGTTTTAATTCAGGCTATGCCTACATTAATCTGTTAATCCTCACAACTATGTTGCTTTTTTTAAGAAAGGAAAATTTCCAGTCAGGATTTAGACCATATCATACTGAGACTGACTGAGGGTTACATATGATTTGCTCTTATGATCCGATTGTGGTTGTATCTCTCTATCAACCACAAGATTATTTTAAATATGTTTGAAAATTACGTTGGCATTAGTGGAATTGCATTAGAATGATTCAAATCATTCTTATCAGACCAGTAGCAGTTTGTAGCAGTAAATCACAAGTTCAGTATGGAGTACCTCAAGGCTCAGTACTAGGACTGTTGCTTTTTACCCTTTACATGCTACACTTTGGAGATTAATCTGGATATATTTGAAAACTATTTTACAAAAAACGGATATAAATTGGAGCACTTGAAAATGCTACTGTGAATCGAGAATGCTTTGAAACAAAAACACCATTTTCAAATGTATCAGGACTAATGTAGATGTAACCTCAGTTAACTTAAACGAGAGAACGGATTAGTAATATGTGGATATGATTTAATTAAAAAGAGGGAAAAAAATGAATAAAACATGGCCACCAATTGACAAATTCCAGCGGAGCTCCATAACCCTAAATAACTTTTTTTTTTATTTATCACTACACTTTCTGAAGTGCATTCTGGGATAGCTTTCTCTGTTAGAATACAAGTGATGCTACTTTAGAATTTGGCCAAAATTAGAAATCTCATGATGCAGCATAATTAAGACTGGAATTAAGGTTTGGAACAGTCTTCACGTCAGGAGCACGTCCATGATGCCTTAAAATGCTGCCACCATAGTTTTGGAACAGAGCACCCGTGTGAGTTTGTGCGAGGGAAAGGAAGATTCAGACAGACTGTGTTAGCATCTGTGTTGTTTGAGAAAAAGATAGCAAAAGAGAGTGAATGGCGGAGTGTAACTGCACACTGAAGACTCGGGGGGTTGTCAGAGACACATCACTGCATGCTGCAGAAGTTGCGTCGAACGTATAACTAACGTTCTCTTGGCGCGTATGTAAGTGGAAGCTGTCAAGACGTGCTTGTTGACTGTCGGCTCAGGCTCGAAACTCCAATTAGATGGACATGGCAGATTCGGCGTCTATACCGGACGGAAAACAGCTCGCAGTACAGTCTCACTACAGATGTGGGAGGATGTGCTGACCTCCTTCAATTTCCTTGGGTTTTACACTGATGGCAACTTGATTTTTCAATTTTCTGAAGAAAATGGGAGTGGTGCACTGCTATGCAGTTGCTTAGGTGTTTTGAGTCGTTATACTATTGAGAATTGGTTGCTAGGCTTGTCTTGTCTGTATGGTTACTAGGTGGTCTCTATGATGTTCTAGTCCCTGATTATGGCTTAGGTCTTCCTTCAATGTAAGTCTAAAACATTATTTCAGACATTTTATCATTTGCCAGGCGAAAATTATTTAGAATTGCTTAGAAAAGTAACAACACACCTCTACTCAATAAACTACATGATTTTGAGGAATGGGTTACACAACAATGTTTAATACTTAGGTTAGGGGTTTAGAACATGCTTATAAATGTATGTGCAATAGTGATGTATTGCACATACATTTATAAGCATGTATGTGCAATTTATAAACATATTTGTCACTCATGTGCAACAGTGATGTTTTTACCCTAGCAAGTACTGCTAATTACAATTCTCTGCACTGCTTCAGTGGCGCTGTGTAATTTTCTGTAGCATCGCATCTCTCTTCATGGATTAGATGATCTTGCATAGAAACCATTTTGCCCCATTGATTTCCTCCCACATGCACATGGGAGCAACACTGTGACACCATCACACCATCTACTGACATGCATGCTCCTTCACAAGTGTTTATCCAGCGTCTACATGACAAGAGGTGTCGAAACAGGCGGAGGTGTAGATATGAACGCGCTGTTGGTTTGAACTTGAACTTGTTTATTTAATAAACACCAGACACAAGAATTACATGGTTGTTATCTGCCACCCATGTAAAGGTGACTACAGTTTCCTTGTAGAAACTAAAAATGAACACAGAAGTATTGCATTCATTTCTGTGGGTAAAAAATAAGACAACCTAGTGATGGCAATGAGACTGAATTTGAATGGCATGTTTATAGCTGCCCAACAAGCCTCTAGACAAAGCTTTAAAAAATGAATACTAGATTATATCCATGGAGACATTTATTGGATTGTAAAAATGGAAACTTAAATACAATCAGACCTGAATGTGAGTTTATAGTCAATTGTAGGTGGCACGGAGATAGACACTAAATTGGCTGTAGGTGGGAGTGTTTGCAGAAGCATTTTGTTTGGGTTGTGGAAGCTTAAAAAGTCTAGTTTAGTGGTTGACCGATATACACTATATTGCCAAAAGTTTTGGGACACCTGCCTTTACATGCACATGAACTTTAATGGCATCCCATTCTTAATCCATAGGGTTTAATATGGAGTTGACCCACCCTTTGCAGCTATACAGCTTCAACTCTTCTGCGAAGGCTTTCCACAAGGGTTAGGAGTGTGTTTATGGGAATTTTTTACCATTCTTCTAGAAGCGCATTTGTGAGGTCAGGCACTGATGTTGGACGAGAAGGCGTGGCTCGTAGTCTCCGCTCTAATTCTTCCCAAAGGTGTTCTATCGGCATGAGGTCAGGACTCTGTGCGGGCCAGTCAAGTTCCTCCACACCAAACTCGCTCATCCATGTCTTTATGGACCTTGCTTTGTGCACTGGTGCGCAGTCATGTTGGAACAGGAAGGGGCATTCCCCAAACTGTTCCCACAAAGTTGAGAGCATGAAATTGTCCAAAATGTCTTGGAATGCTGAAGCATTAAGAGTTAATTTCACTGGAACTAAGGGGCCAAGCCCAACCCCTGAAAAACAACCCCCCACACCATAATCCCCCCTCCACCAAACTTTACACTTGGCACAGTGCAGTCAGGCAAGTACCGTTCTCCTGGCAACCACCAAAATCCAGACTCGTCCATCACATTGCCAGACAGAGAAGCATGATTCGTCACTCCAGAGAACACGTCTCCAGTGCTCTAGAGTCCAGTGGCGGCCAGCTTTACATCACTGCTTCTGACACTTTGCACTGCACTTGTTGATGGTAAGGCTTGGATGCAGCTGCTTGGCCATGGAAACCCATTCTATGAAGCTCTCTGTGCACTGTTCTTGAGCTAATATAAAGGCCACATGAAGTTTGAAGGTCTGTAGCTATTGACTCTGCAGAAAGTTGGCAATTTCTGCGCACTGTGCGCCTCAGCATGCCCTGACCCCGCTCTGTGATTTTACGTGGCTGTTGTTCCCAATTGCATCCACTTTGTTATAATAGCACTAATAGCTGACCGTGGAATATTTAGTGGTGAGGGAATTTCACGAACTGACTTATTGCACAGGTGGCAACCTATCACAGTACCACACTTGAATTCACTGAGCTCCTGAGAGCGACCCATTTTTTCACAAATGGCAATATGGCAAAATGGCTTTTGGCAATATAGTGTATCAGCCAAAATTTGGCAATTTTTTTTTAATTATTGACATAAGCCAATAACTTTTGGAAGTAAGTCTTTTATTTTTACAGTGTCTGTGGCTATTGGTTAACATTAATTTCCCTGCCCACACAGACTTGATGACATCAGCAGTTGTTTGATGAAAGATTATAAAGATTTTTTTTTTCATTAGAAATACATGCGCTGAAGAATCATACACAATACAATTAGGAACGTGTGTGAAGAAAATAAATAGGCTCTATTTTGATTCCATGTTTCCATTCCACAACACCTGCACATGACGGCATGACAGTAACCTTTTTTATGAAGCACAGACTGTCCATGCCTCAACCTTTCATCAAACACTCCTCAGACTATCAGCGTGAACGTGGAGCGCACCTAAACCTGCAGTGTTTGAGTCTTCGGGGCACAGGGGGAGCTGACCTGAGACCAGGCTTTAAAGGCACATTTAATGCCTGTCATTTATATTTATAGGGCACTTTGACTTAAACACCTAGTGAAGCGCTGCAGCCTTTCACTGTCCGGCTGAATGACTGAGTGACTTTCACCTTAGAAGGGCGACATCCCTCAGTATGGACTTTTAAGTGCAAGCAGAGGGGCTTTCAGGGGCCAGATAAAGACTTTCTTACCACACTAAAGCTGAGTTGAATTTTGGAAAGCACAAAGCACAGATTAGAGTCCCTCTGTTTGCCGATGAGATTGTGGAGGTTCGGGACCCCCCAATGGTGTTCATGCCAGCAAAGCCAGATTGTAAATCAGAGGAGAGAGGCAAAGAGAAGCAAGAATAAAGAACCAGCTGGAAGCTCATACATTATCCCTGATGTCAACATACAGTAAGGATATAGGCTTGTTGAAAGCACAGTGGGTTCTTTTTGGTGGCCTAATAGGCACACCAGGTCTCACAGACCGGCCGAAAAGACCACCCTGCTCAATTTGTAAGAAAGTAAAGTGGCCCTCAGGAAATTGGTGGAAAAATTCTGGCAAAATCTACACCACATTCCTTTGAGTTTTTCTCCTCCGCCTGCTACATTTTTCCTCCTCATTTCGCCTTATTCTCTCCATCCGAGCTGCAAACTGACATTTGCCACCTGAGTCATCCAGACAGAGATGGACCAGATACTCCCTTTCGATGAAGTCATGCCAATGACCCTTGTCCCTCCCCCACCTTCCATTTGTGCTCCTATCCTCGCCTTCAGCTGAGATATAAATAGCATCCGCTCCTGCCGTAGTTTGTTTTCCGACAGTTGCAAGAATGGTCTATAATACAGCATACTGTGATATATAGATGCTGCATATAGGCTCTGTTCCAAAACATTGTGAGCTGCCCTCATAGGCAGTATCCTAAATGTCATGGAACCTCATAAGTGACTCATTTAGAAGACTAAGACAGTCACAGATATAACACTCAACACGGAAGATTTGATTCGTTTGACTTAATGTTGACTTAAGATAATGTTGTGATTCCTGTGTGATAAGCATAAAATGCATACAATATTGTAAAACTTTGAATAACATTGACTTTTAAATGATACTTTTCAGTATTTAATGAAACACACATTTATTTATACTCTGGATTTTTCGCTGAGCTTGTTGCAATGCATTCTCAATACATGAAATTCTGCATGAAATTCACCTAAATATGTTAGAAATGAAGCAAGATATAGTGAACATGTATTAAAAATTCATTCTTTCAGCTTTTACTTAAGGTAAATTGTGGCCATGTTGTACGAATTTGTTCCCTCCTTTTAACTATACCGTGACCATAATTTAACTATTTTAAAATAAGGAAATTATTTTTTATGTAGCCTTGATTTATCTCTTAATTCGTGGCTACACACTCGAAAGTATGTACTTTTTCTTCAAAAAAAGAGTACATACTTTTAGGACATTGTATAAGTAGGCAAGCCCTTGAGATGCAGCAATAGCCCTTCAAAGTATACTCTATTAAGTACCGAGCGTGAACATGTGATCAACACATGCGCACTAGAACATGTTATCCTTGTCCAGTGTCTGCGTTACTTCTCTCCAAAAATTATGAGCGATAAAAATATCTTAGCATCTCTTAATCCCCTCACACAACAGCTTGTCACTGCAGACGTCTATTAAATGCTTGTCAATGTGGATTTCTCCAGAATTTTGTTGTTGTTGTTCTGTTGTTCTGTTTCTTTTTGACACCTTGTGGACTAATTAGTGCAAAAAATTCAAAGTGCATGTGTGAGTATGCACATAGTATGAATGGTTAGAAATATCGGGCTGCTCGCACTTACCCTAGCATATCCACTTTTTTCCTGAGCAGCCAATGAGTGCCACCTTGGATTCTAACTTCCGTTGAACTGTTGTCATATTCCTGTGTTAATAGGAACTCTTTTATTAAAAAGAGGAAATTAATTAATCAAAAATGTTTTGAATATTACTAAGAATAGAATTAGCTCAGGGTCAAGCTGTGCTGTTTTGACTGACACAACAACAGCAATAAATTGAAGGAATTCCTGCAAATTGCTTGTTTTGAAGTGCCAAAAAAAGAATGTCCATGTCTGGTATCATATGAATTGCATTTTGTGCCAAAGACTGATGAGAGAAAGCATCGCTTGCAGGGCTACAGTTAAAAACTCCTCAAAGAAGGAACATGAGGGCTCTCTTCATTTTGCGGACAAAAAGCTCTTCAAACTTCACAGCAATCCGCTGTATGTAGGATATAAACGCCCACTTGTTATAAATGTAGGGGCCGTTTACACTACACCATTTTCAACTAAAAACTGAAAACTTTTTATGTGTTTGGCTGTTCATTTACATGACAAATGTGTTTTGGGGGCCTGAAAATGCAAACTTTTAAAAGGGCCATGAACTGAGAAATAATTTTTTTCTTGAGCTTTTGATGTATAAGAGGTCATCATACTATTAGAATAGCCCAGATAATGACTAATTGTGGAATGTGCCTATCTAGATCAATCATTTTCAATAACTAGAAAAATCAACGACTTCATCATTGCAACTGCAACTTTGGCCCCGCCCACTGGCGTGTTAGTGAGATGACGAGGAGACAAGAGTGGATTACATGATACAGGATTACTGGAATAAAAATAACGGTAACACTTTACAATAAGGTTCATTAGCTAACATTAGTTAACTACATTAGTTAACATGAACTAATAATGAACTGCACTAATAAAGCATTTATTTATCTGTGTTAATGTTAATTTCAACATTTACTAATGCATTATTAAAATCTTGTTAACATTAGTTAATGCACTGTGAACTAACATGAACAAACCATGAACAGCTGTATTTTTATTAACCAACGTTAACAAAGATTAACTAATGCTGAACAGAGGTGTAGTTCATGTTAACTAATACAACCTTATTGAAAAGTGTTACCAAAATAACTTTACCTTCCAAAGGATCCTAATGTTAGGAATGTGGTTATTTATTTTCAACAATGTGAATGTCTCAGTTGAGCATTACTTATTTGTATTTGGTACATTTCACTGTGGATTCTTTGATAAATCAGTCGCAATTTCGGCACAGGCTTTGTAACCAGACTGTTACGATATGGACTCGACAGTAATGCCCCAACATGTATGTAACTGTGTTCATTCTAATGCCTGATCTGCAGTGTTGCCACAGTTACTTTGAAAAAGTAATCTGATTACTGATTACTCCTTTAAAAAGTAATTTAGTTACTTTACAGATTACTTGATTTTAAAAGTAACTAAGTTAGATTACAAGTTACTTTATTAGTTACATTCAGCAGCTGCCGACAACACCCCTGCCACCACAACTGTCATGATCCTGGCTCTTTCCTTTCTTTCTTTTCTCTTTTCTCCCTCTTCTGGTCACACTCATTATTACATTCTGTTACGCACACACATTAGCATTCATTTACTCAATCGTTTTCAGCTGTCTCTCATCACCTCATTTCTTTCGTACTCACAGTCTTGTTCATTATCTCTATCGTTCTCATCTGTTGCCCACTTTCTCTGATTGGCTTCTCTATTTCTTGTCCTTCCTTTCTCTTGTTCTTCGTCGGATTATTGCCTTAATGTTACGTACCTATTTGTCTATCACTGTCCCGTCTTAGTCCGGTCCGGTGCATGTTCATTCCTGACTGATTTGTTATCACCTCGTATCTGCTCTATTCGAAGTCTCCAGCTACGTGAGTGGTTTACGGCTTGGCATTCCTTGCTCTCTTCGAACCCAGCCTATCTCTCTGCCGCCGAGGGTTTCCCATTGCCGTTCCTGACCGGGCGGCTCTGTTCCTTACGTTTGATGAACTTTCTGTTGGATTTATATGCCTTGTAGCTTCCTGAGTAATTCTGCCCTGAACTGAATTAAAACTTTGTCAAATCACCTTCTGCTTTTGGGTCCTCATATCCTGCACGTGACAACAACATAAAAATGACAACCATTTTTGCCAACATTCACTTTATTGGAAGTGCATTTTTAACAGTAACATCAACAATGTATCTCCTGACATTTTGAGTTGAAATTAAAAAATATTTCCTGAAAAAAAAAATCATTTGAATAAAAAAATGTATAAAGACTATAAAAGTCTTCTTGACCTCACTTAACATAAATACTCTCCCCGCGACGCAAGAAGAAAATATATATTTTTACTAAGGAAAATGACAAAAATAGTAATGCACAGTGACTTGGATAAATTACTTTAATCTGATTACTGGTTTTTAAATAGTAACGCGTTAGATTACTCGTTACTGGAAAAAGTAGTCAGATTAGAGTTACTGGCATCACTGCTGATCTGTGACCAGTGATTCCTGACATGTAATGATTCATGTACAGTCAGATGTTCTTTGTCAGTAAATCAAACCAGTGAATAAATGGTCAACTTCACATTGTCTCTTAGTAGGATGAAAAGAATCTGTTTTTAAACTGTGATTAAATTATATTTAGAAAGTCGCTGGAGCTGTCAATCAAGTTGTCGAGTTCTGGACTCGCGGCAAAACTCCCGTAATAATCAACAAATCTCTTATTTACATATGTGTTTGCACTGTTAGTTATAATGAATCAGCTACAATGCTGAACTTTCATGCCACAATCTAAATATAATGCTATAGATCTAAATATAATGCAATAATCAACACTTTTCACGATTAGTTAACCTTGAGAGATGTAATAGTAAAAATGTGCAAAAATTCAAGAGAGTTCCAAATGTAATATTTAGCTATTTCATATGCAAAGATGTTAGCCAATCACAGTGGACGTTTACGCTGAAGTCTCACAGCAGACACGCCCCTTCAAACAGAGCATTCAAATCGGAGGGCTAAAATCAATTTTTTGATGAAAAAAATCGTACTAACACCACCGTAAACATTATAGAACAATAAAACAATGCAGTTCATGAACCCTTTTAAAATAGGTTTCAAAGTTCAAGTTTTTGAAAATAAAACCATTATCATCTCTGTGTAAACAGCAAATCATGTGCATGTGTACTACATGTTCAGTCTAGTGTTTCTTTACAAAGTGACACCGCCAACTACTGGTCTGGCAGCAGAATACAGTGTTTTAGTCGTTATCGTGGATCCATGTGAACAGGGATCGTTTTGATAACATTGCCGTCTGTATGTGAAAACACAAAGAAAAACCTTTTCCGTTTTTAGTATATTCTTGTTGTGTACACTCTAAAAAATGCTGGGTTAAAAACAACCCAAATTGGGTTGAAAATTGGGCAATTGGGTTGTTTTAACCCAGTGAATGGGTCGTTTTAACCCAGCAGTTGGGTTAAATGTTTGCTTAAAACAACCCAATCGCTGGGTTAAAACAACCCAATTGCTGGGTTTGTCCATTTTCAACCCAACTTGGGTTGTTTTTTAACTCAGAGTGTAACCATACCCGTAGTTAACCTTGTGCCGCTTCATGTCATCTATACCCGCTAATTAAACTTTTCAACTTTTCATCTTTTCAACTTGTCTTCCCTTTGAGGCTGTTGTGTGCAATACTGCATTTTAATCGCCCCGATTTAAAATGGGATTCATGGAACGGTCCCAGCAACCGCTGAGTCACGGTTTTCATAAGACAAATTAACTTTCACATATGAGTGGTAAATGATATGCGCATCAGTTTTGAGTGTGGATGGCGTCTGAGCTCCCGGAGATGGATTTACATGCCGTTAGTGAGTCCATTTAATGGGTTAAAACAACCCAATTGCTGGGTTTGTCCATTTTCAACCCAACTTGGGTTGTTTTTAACTCAGCATTTTTTAGAGTGTAACCATACCCGTAGTTAACCTTGTGCCGCTTCATGTCATCTACCCGCTAATTAAACTTTGAAAGGTGAGACACAGCCAAGATAGTCATTGCAACACTGCAGTGTCGGCACTATGGATCCATAAGCATGTTTAGCCATTTTTATAGGTTTAATATTTATATAATCAGCTTATAGAAACACCAGAGACTACAATGTAAAACAGCCAATATGTCCACGTTCAGGAAAAAAGGTGAATTTTAAAATGCTGCCTCCATAGGCAGCTCACTGTAGCTTTTGAAGCTGAATTCTGCACGTGTACCTTTGCTCGTCTGCAGTCGGATGAGGCTCCAGCATTATGCCCTAGTGCTCACTAGATTCATAGACTTAATGTAGATTGGGTCATTATAAAATTGCTGTGAAATTCTACTAAAATGTAATCAGGAATGTTGGATATTTTAGAGGGCTCTGCAATACAGGAAATACGGCGTTAAAATGAATCAGTGGCACAAATTAGTAGAGTAGACCCTAACCCAGGGTTAAATGTTTTTGAGGATGATCCAAAAAGCAATTAAGAAGCATGCGAGAGGAATGCGATGATTGATTGTTCTCCAAGGGCCGTGTTTTAAAATGCCCCTGTCCTTGCCGAATGGTTGCTATAGCAACAGGAAGAAGGAGGTGGACTTCGGGAGAGGGAGAGGATGACAGATCAGTTTTGGAGAGTATTGACCCTCTGTTCTTTTCAACTTGTCTTCCCTTTGAGGCTGTTGTGTGCAATACTGCATTTTAATCGCCCCGATTTAAAATGGGATTCATGGAACGGTCCCAGCAACTGCTGAGTCACGGTTTTCATAAGACAAATGAACTTTCACATATGAGTGGTAAATGATATGCGCATCAGTTTTGAGTGTGGACGGCATCTGAGCTCCCGGAGATGGATTTACATGCCGTTAGTGAGTCTATTTAATGCCGTTCGACCTCTCAGGGTTGTGACGTGCGTTCATGCGGGCTGAAAATATCAGCGCACCTGAAGTCACGAATTAAAATGTTTGAGTTGATGCAATGATGACGGCTCTGACATGCTTCTAAGTACATTAAAGTCAATTAATGTGTCTACCGCTGTGACATTGAAGCAAGCGGCTGTATGTAGATTTAAAACAATTATAGACGCAGTTAACCTTTAAAAATGACAGGAAACGAGGGAACTCGAATCTCCAGATATGTCAGTGTACATGTTACCTAATCTTTTTCTTAAACTAATCATAACCAATTATGTGAATTGTAGCATTAAAAGACATCATGGCAGCTATACTGTTTAGTAGCTACTTGGCCTATTTGTCTTAATTGGATAAGCCAATCTAGAGTACCTGTCTGTCTATCTGTTTGTCTGTTTGTTTGTTTGCTTTTAAGGCACGAGGAGGAAGTGTACTTCAATCCCATCAGGGAGGACCACCCAAACAGCAGCTGTGCTTTCTACCACCCTGAAACTGCCAATGCCATCTTCAAAGCGATGGGACAGATGTGCCCCGAGATTAGTTTTTGGCAAACGAAGAGCGTCTGTTCGGGCGGTTGATCACACAAGGTTGAGTACACGTATTCAGATATTAACTCTTGCTTTCGAGGACCAGGTGCGTGATTGCGAAAAATAAACTGACTGCAAATGAATTCCTATTGTCCACAAGCTGCGTCTGGCTATAACACCCAATTACTTGAACTGTGTGTTGCGGAGAACAAAGGAGAGAGAGAGCGAAACGAAGGGAGATATAATCAGAATGGTATATTAGCACAGGATATACGCTATACTACCTGCTATGTTAAAAGAAAATAGTATGTGAAATAGTATGTGTGCATTATGGATTAATACATATATGCTACATTGTTGTCACATGACCTCACAGAGTGCAATTCCATTCATTTTCTCCATAGAGCTTTACTTGAATAAAGAAACAGGCTTTTTGCTAGCATAATCGTGAGGTTACACCATCAAATGCTGAAACGCATTGCATTGTGGGATACAGTGCAATGTGCTCCTTTGCATAGCCTACTGCACATTTTAAGGCAAATTGGTTATTCACACAGAAAATTTGCATACCATGTTCAATATACGTGCTGCATACTGCAGAAATAGAACCATGCCGCATGATATTCTGACCACAGCTGAAGAGAAATAGAAGAGTGAGAGGAGGGAAAATCAGTGGGTGTATAAGATGGGGAAGACACATGATGCTTGAAATGCTGGATTTAGTGGCAACTATTGTAGCGGTATTGTGGTAAGCCTCAGACGCCACCAGAGGAGAAATTTATGACACAGAGAGATATAAATGTTTGTGCGTCTGTCTCCTAGAGCTCACTTAAAGGAATATTTCAGGTTAATGTCACAGGCGATAATTTCGGAAATGCTAATAATTCATCTCTTAGATTGAAAAGCAAACATAAATCATGTGTAATGTAATGCACTTTCATTGAAATATCATGGGGTGATTGCACAGTCAGCAACTGCTTTGAAAATTACAGATTTTGAGATCGATATTGTATAAGGGTGATTCTATAATTGGTGTCCTTTTTTCAAATAGTTATATTTTTAATTATTTTAATTATTTGTTACTCATTGTCATGGATCACAAGATGTTACAGGCCAATATAATATTTTCTGTAAAAAGTGTCTTAAATAGCTGAAAATCATGAATTAGTCTGTATTAGTCAGTGTATCATGCATCATTGTGTAATCAAAATATTTTATTTAACTTTTCTTTTGGTAATATTTCATTTATTTTATTTATAAAAGCCCTAAATAGTAATTTCCTTAATCCTACAACATTAAATTGTTTAAAAAATTACATTTATCTTATAAAAATGTGTGTCCATAAATATTTTGTCAATTCTGTTATGGTACCATACTTTGCCTTTAAATTGGTGGAATTATCTCCCACAACTATGTAAGATACAGAAAAAACAATGTCACTTTTCCCTCACTGATAAGCTCTGAAGCACTGAAAGGTTTGTGTGCTCTCTCTGAGAACATACTTTAATCTAAAAAGTTCTTACAACAAGAATTGATTTGTAAAACGTCAAAATTGTTACCACAATATCAAAAGGAAAACAGAATTTATCACTGATCAAACATTGGATCATTTGAAAGTCTTTTAATCATTATTTTTATTAGTGCCATGTGCTCTTAGCATTTATGCTAGCAGTGGAGTTTTTGGCAAAAAAGTTTAAAATGGTCCATTCTGTTACCGTCAAACTCTGTTACCGATGTTATTTCTACACATTGCCTAATTTGTCTACATAGTTGACAAACAATACTGTAAAGAAATAACTCCTTTGTTAAAAAATATATATAAAAAGTAACATGCTTAACAAAGTTTGGCAAGCACTGGATTATTAAAATTATAGAATCACAATAAATTGTACATGCTCATTTACGTTATTTTTACTTACTTTTGCCATCAGTTAACAGTTACTTAAAGTTAACCATTAAAAGCAATGTATTACTAAAACTGATAAATGTAATCTTTAGTACATTGTACATTGTGCCTTTTGTTGCGCTAAATTCACTTGGAGCATTTAAAATTAATTTTAATATCGGTCATAATGTAAATTTGGCATGCTTGGTTGTATTTCACGTTAATGTCTTTTATTTTGTATTCTCACTGTTATGCTTCCCTTGCCCTCATGTGGTCATCACAGCTGCATGTGAAAACCTAGGCAGTGACTTGTTGCCTCGTTGCCTTATCAGGCAATGACTTGTAAGGCAGCATTTGTGCATGAAGGCACCTCATGAAATTGATTTCGGACAGACTTCTGAGGCAGCGTAACAGTTTAATGATCTACAGCAAAATAGCACAAGCTTTGGTGAGAACTAAGCAAATATTTAATTACTACAGTAGTAATTTCAATGTGGAAACCATTGATCAAAAACGTACATTTACACTGACCAGCAAGCGCAACTTTCAGGTGTCATCATTCTTCATAGCTCAACTGTCACCAAATGGAACATCCAGGATTGTGGGATATCAAAATTAGAAATGAGGTCTCTCAGCAGACAGGAAGTGAAGCTAGCATTAGATTCGGACATGCCTTGATGCCTTCCTACCTTGAAATGTGTCGTCCGAAGGCAGCATTTTCCAGATTTCAGACGCAGCCCATTTCTTGTGCTTCCCTTTGTAAATGTGTCATGTTCTGATTGATTAATTGTCTTGTCATGTGGTTATGAGTTCTGGTTGTTCATTGGTTGTCATAGTCATGTTCATGTATTAGCCAAGTTCATGTATTTAATGCCTCTTGTTTTCCATGTTAATTGGCCGTGTATTGGATTTGTAACCCTGCTGTTGGTGAGTGTTGTGGTCTGTTCATGGTCAAGTCTGCTCATTGTCAAGTCTGCTCATGTTCCAGACAAGTCTGTGGTTTGTTCACGTTTGATTCAATAAACTGCACATGGGTTTATCACCAAGCTTGCCTCCAGTGGACGTACGTTACAGATTTAAAGGGATAGTTTACCCAAAAAAGAAATTTGTCACCATTTACTCAACCTTAAGTTGTTCCAACGCTGTATGAGTTTCTTTCTTCTGTTGAACACAAAAGAAGATATTTTAAAGAATGCCGGTAACTAGACAGTTGACGGTAACCATTGACTTACATAGTCTTTTTTTTTTCCTACTATGGAAGTCAATATGATTACCAACATTCTTTAAAATATCTTCTTTTGTGTTCAACAGTAGAAAAGGAACTCATACAGGTTTGGGTAAATGGTGACAAGTTTTATTTTTGAATGAACTATTCATTTAATTATTAGAATGTTAATATTTGTGCATTCCTTGGGAATCATAATCCGTTATTCATCCACCATGAATATTACTCCCAGCTTGAAAAGGACAATTTAGGCGAGTTTTACATCAAAAATTGGGTAATTTTACAGAATTATTTGTCTAAGTGCTTTAAGTAAACATACTAGTTTCACATGCTTTAAAACCCTGCAGCCATAGTTGTCCATTGTAAGTGCTTTACTTTAAACAATTTTTTTGTTTTTGTTTTTCTAAAGGGACGAGTCAAAGTTATTTTCTATGGTAATCGACAGCATATCATGGATGCTGCTGCTAGCGGTTGAGTTGCATTTAACCCTGAATATTCCTTTAAACAAATCACAGGGGACAGCGTGAAGTCAGTAGGCCCTTAGGGGGACTTTGACGCCCTTCAAAGCGTCAGTACTATCGTTTAACAGCATTATATTACAAACCATTTAGAGCAACCTACTGTGGACCAACTGTGGAGTTGTAGCCCCATGCATAGAAACATGCCCTTGAAGAGTTTTTCCCAAGAAAGGAGGCCCTCTTACTTACAGTTAGCAAAAACAGACTGTGAAAGTGACACTGCAGCAGGGCTAAATTGGATTGATTATATGATTAATGGTGACACGCAGGTTAGCTGGAATTTTCTTTTGCTCCTGCGGTGACACTGTCATCAAAGCTCTGGCATGTAGACAAGACTGAGGTCCCTTTAATCAGATTTGCTAAAGTGAAAACTCTCCTGTGCACAAAGGCACCATTGATACGCAGTGGGTGTCAACAAAGGAAGAGCTTCGACAAGGGGAATGGGGGGTAGATGGAGAAAAGAGTGGACTTGGATGGGGGGAGGAAATGAATGAATGGGTGCATCTCATTGTAAAGTTAACATTTGTATGGGCCAGATGAATCTGCTGGAGGACTGCTGAGGAGCACAACTGTCACTCATGCACCCGCTGAACATGTCAGCAGTATCTAAAACTGCTTAAAAACATAATGCAGAAGCTACATGGCTTTAAGAATTTAACAAGAGACCTCTGGAGGACAGTTGTTTTTGTGAATGCTTATTTGAGGTGCAGTCATTTTAGCAACATTTGGCAGGGAAAAAGGTCCATTGTCTATTGTTCGTATAATGTAGGGACGTATAAAGCCAGCTCACAAAGAAGTCACTTTCAAACCAAGCTGCTTTCTGTTGGTCAGTGTTACCAACCTTTTTGTGAAATCTGTGTGGGGAAATCACGTGAAATTATCGATTGCTCAAATTCATAGTGAAATGATTGGATTTCGGCTTTGAAATTTTGCCAAACACTGGTAAATGTGACCACACTTTTAAAATGGGATGAAAACAAATAAAAAAAAGATTACATTTAAATAAAATAAATTATGATGTAAAAAATATTGGTAAAACTTTACATTATTTCACATGAACCAATAATGAACAGTATTTATAAATCTTAATGTTAATCTCAACATTTACTAATACATTTTAAGATAAAATATAATATCTGTTATTCTAGTTAATGCAGTGTGAACTAACATTAACAAAGGTTAATAAATGCTGTAGGAATATATTGCTCTGACCTTACTGTAAAATGTTACTGAAATATGTAAAGGTGCAGTGTGTAGATTTTAGTGGCATCTAGCATATAGTGGAGTTACAATCACCCATTGCTCTTCCCTTTCGAAGCACATAGAGAAGCTATGGTGGCCGACACATGACAAAAATGTCATTGTAGGAGAGAGCAGTGAGTGACTAGCGCTCTGTAGAGCAGTTTGTCCATTTAGGGCTTTAGAAACATGGCTGCACAAAATGCCGATTTCACTGTAAGGGGACCCGTGGTGTATGTAGATAGAAATGGCTCATTCTAAAGTAATAAAAATAGAACACTTCATTATGTAAGTTCGTTATACACCACTGAAAACATAGTTATTTATACTATATTGCATTTCTGTCAATAGATCCTCATAAATACTACACACTGCACCTTTAACATTACATACTGTTTCTAAGCAAAGTGAACGCAAAGTTTCTCGGGGCAACGCAAAAGCATTGATTTTTCCTCCCATTTTTTCACCAATCATATCCCTTCAGGGGCTCTGTAGTTTCGAGCTCATTCTGCTGTCAGAAAAAGATTGTTTATGGAGAGGCTCATTAACTACAAGTTCACCTACGTGCTCTGGACTCAAGTGTGGAAAACATTGCATTTGACGGTTTCCAAAGTAAACAGCGTGTCTCGCATTATATTCCAGATCAGCT